>NC_138742.1:29419223-29655358 GCF_965113295.1 Leuciscus leuciscus
CCCATCCTGTTTAAGAAGGCTATACATTGAGAAGGGGACAGCAGCTGGCAGCTTGCCCTATTATACCCCCCCCCCCCCAACACCACCGCAGATACACATTCAACCCTACCCAGAAATCACACACACTAATCACAGCCAATGATTGCTCAGAGCCGCCCAGGGCCACCACACCTGCCCTTAAACTGGTAGAACTGCCCCATCTGGGCAACAAGAGCAGGAGGAGTTTATGGGCCCAACAGCTGAAGAGGAACATGGAGGAAGGGGGATGAAAAACAGAGATCTCAAGAGGATTCAAGTGATGACGAAGATGTGTGTGTGTGTGTGTGTGTGTGTGTGTGTGTGTGTGTGTGTGTGTGTGTGTGTGTGTGTGTGTGTGTGTGTGTCAGGCCTCAAAGGGATATTCAGTGTCATCTCTGCAGTGATCAGCTGGTGAAATTTCCTCTTTTTAATCTATTACCTTGTAGCGATCAGCATGAAATTCCCATTTCATTTTCGCACTGTTAAGAAAAACATTGTGAAGCGAAGAAATGCAAAAGCATTGTTTCTAGTTGTGTTCACAAAAAAGAAAGAAAACTATAATGATAGCTATAAAGTTTTAATAATTGTTCTAATTGCATGAGAATAGAAACACGCACACCACAACTATAGCAATGAGAACACATTTAATGTGGCAGACACCCAAACTGCAGCACACGCAATATATACTTATATTAGTTGCCATTCTTGGTATGAACAAGCCTTTACTTTTACTTTTGCTCATATGATTCCATATTTAAACAACCCCCTAAATCTTAAGGAGCGGTCACTTTTATTGTTGCTCGGAAAAATTTTGCAGGCAAAATCCAGTTATTCCAATAGGAATCTGTGCAGTTGGGATTTTAGCTTGAGGGTGAACGATTTCCCCACACATATTTCGTTCATGTTCAGGTTGGTCTCTCGAATTCACCATATTGACCAACAGAAAGCTGCTTGGTTTGAAAGTGACTTCTGCATGAGCTGAGCTTCATACATTGCTACACTATTGACCATAGCCATGGACCTTTTTTTGGATACAAAATTTTGCTGCAATCCCGATAATGTGACCGCACTTTAAGTATTAAGCCTTGGTATATAACTCGTCCCGCACTGCTTGTGCTACTCACATTATGCTTTAATGCTTTCATTTATGACTTATGCTTCAAATGATGTGACTTATAGAGGAGAGGAGTGCTGTTGCTTTTCTAAGGGAATTAAAATGATAAACAATAAAACAGGGTAAAAAACAAAACAAAACACAAACACAAAAACAATAATGAGGGTCTTATTGTTACACTGAACAACCTCCTGGACAACAACCAGTCTGGTTTCAAAAATGGCCACTCAATTGAGACTGCCCTGCTCTCGGTTATTGAAGCTCTGAGACTAGCAAGAGCAGCTTCCAAATCCTCAGTTCTCATCTTGATGGATCTGTCTTCTGCGTTTGGCACAGTTAACCACCAGATCCTCCTGTCAATCCCTAGGACGATGGGCATCTCAGGAACCGCACTCCAATGGTTCAGGTCTTACCTCTCAGGTAGGTCCATCAGGGTGTGGTGGAGGGGTAAGGTGTCTATATTGCATCATCTAGCTACTGGGGTGCCTCAGGGCTCAGTGCTTGGACCACTGCTCTTCTCCATCTACATGACATCACTAGGATCTGTGATTCAGAAATATGTTTTTTCCTATCACTGTTATACTGATGACACATAACCCTACCTCTCATTCCAGCCAGATGATCTGACGGTTGCTGCTCGCATCTCGGCCTGCCTGACAGACATTTCTTGCTGGATGAAGGACCACCACCTTCAACAAAACCTTGCAAAGACAGAGCTGCTTGTGGTCCCGGCCAACCCAACAATTCATCACAACTTCTCCATTCAGCTAGACTCGTCATCAATAACTCCATCTAGGTCAGCCAGGAACCTTTGAGTTGTGAATGATGATCAGTTGAACTTCACAGACCACATTGCTAGAACTGCACGTTCCTGCAGATTTGCCTTATACAACATTAGGAGGATCAGGCCCTTCCTATCGGAGAATGATACACAACTCCTTATCCAAGCTCTTGTTCTATCAAGACAGGACAATTGTAATGCTCTCTTGGCAGGTCTTCCAGCTTGTCAAACCTCTGCATCTGATCCAGAACGCTGCAGCAAGAGTGTCTTTAACGAGCCGAAAGAGCCCACGTCACTCACTCGCATCAAATTCAAGGCACTGATGCTTGCCTACAGAACAACCACTGGCTCTGCTCCCTTTAACCTAAACTCATTACTCCAGACTTACGTGCCATCCAGAAGCTTGTATTCTGCAAGTGAACGTCACATTGTGGTGCCATCTTAAAGAGGCATAAAATCACTTTCACAGACCTTTACCTGGTCCGTTCCGAACTCAACCCGAGCTGCTAGTCCGTAGCCATTTTCAAGAAACGGCTGAAGACGCATCTTTTTCGGCAACACTTGTATACTACACTTTCTTTTTTCTCTTCTATTCTATATCTATTAGATTTTATTTGTTTACATATACTGCATTAGACTAAACTGGGAAGGGTCACAGCACTTGCATATTATTGTCCTATTGTTAGTTTAATTGCTTCTATGGCTCTCCTCATTTGTAAGTCGCTTTGGATAAAAGCGTCTCCTAAATTATTACATGTTAAATGTTAAACATTTATCTTAAAACAATGAATTATTATTATAATTATTATACAAAAATGTTAAAGCCATATTTAGAGACCAGAATTCCATTGCTTGCAGCCGCATAGCTACATGCTAAAAACACTGAACAGCTAGCATTGTAACTTTAGTTTTAACCGAACATCACTAAAATCTTGGGTGCGCCTCAATCAGCTCCTTAGTTCAGTAGTCTGGGCACTAATCAGGGAGTCGTCCATTTTAAGGCTGTCACAATCGAAAAAATCTTCCAGTGTACTGAAACTTTTGCTCCCTAAAAAGTCCCACAAACACTGCACTGTGAAGACCAGGGAGCATCGATGTTCACGATGCTCACGATGTTCCCTTAACTGAAGCTCTGAAGCATGAAACTTAAATCACGTGAGCCAACTTTTTAAAACAAACCGTTATTGAATTATATTTCATCACAAACATACATGGCTAGACAGGTAATGAACATAAACTAGCTAACATTTATAATTTATTTATGGCTGAAACGTTGCAGGTATATGTCAAAATTCATGTATCATAATGTACTTTAAATAATGTTAAAACATAATGTCAGAAAGATATCAGTTCTGCTGCCGTACATAAATACCTGTAGTGATGTTGTACGAGGACGTTGTCATGTCGCCAAAAAGAGGCGTCATCAGTGTCCCAATGTGTAGTGAGCCAGCGTCCTTTACTGTCCTCACCAGTGCCCGAATTAATGCGCACGATGTATATATTCACCAGTTAGGGAGCGGATTGAGACGCACCCTAGTTTTCAATCTTTTTTGTCCAAAGGATAAGAACCCTGATAGCACATGTACATGACGTAGACGTAGAGGTGTCATCTCTAATAAATCCCTAAAATATTTTCTGTCAGATGTTAATAGACATTTAGACAATGTTTTTTAAGAATGTATGTAAAACTGCTTTTTAAAAAGATCTTTATCAGAAGTTGTTGTTTTTTAACGCAACAGATGTTTTCCAGATGAAGTGCTTGTTAACAGACATTTTGAAGATGATCGTGTGTTTATCTGGGAAATTATTTTATATATAAATATATTTAAGAACAGCAGGCCACATGTGCTGTCCATAGAGTTTGATTATGACCTGGACATATATAAAACTGATTTTAATATAGACTTTATATAAGAAAGATTTAAAGAGGGATTTAACAAAGCCAGGTAAGTGTTTGCTAACATAAGTAGATGTGTCACACACACACACACACACACACACACACACACACACACACACACACACACACACACACACACACACACACACACACACACACACACACACACACACACACACACACAAAGGCCAGCTGGTATTTAGTTGTAGGTTGAAATCTATATGCTGGTAATGAGCAAATTAGATTGTGTACAATGTCTGTTCGCCATATCTCTGACTCTCTATTCCCCCGTATCCCACAATCCCATTCCTGACTAACTCTGTTTTCCTTATCTCATCTGTCTGTGTCCACATTTAAACACAATCATCCATCTCTGTTACTATACACCGTTTTGTGTATGTGTGATGAAAATGAATTTCAAAAAGGACAATTGCATCTCGTCAGCTGCTAGTCCTGGTAATTCCAGTTTATCTCCAAGCGCATCCACTGTTCACCAGCCAGTAATGACCAATTACAAAGGCAGCCTGCAGGGTTTGATGCTCTTGTTTCAGGACCAACCTTATCATCGTCTTCTCAAATGCATTTTTCACATGGCACACACACAGGGATTGAAGCCCGTAAATTCCTGAAACAAATCACAGGATGTGTCTTTTAGCTTAATGGGTGCATGAAAAACCTCAGGATTAATGATGGCATGCAAATAGGAAAAGTGAGCAGACTTTGATCAATTGCGATGTGTTGGTTAATTTGTAACTGTCACAAGAGTCGCTGCATTGAGGTGAAGCTGTGATGGCTTGGATCTATGATTATATGATTAATCTGTCCTCAGTGTTTCAGAGGTGTGATCACATCAATGGCAAGTAAGATATTTCAGGGAATTTTGAAAGGGAATCCGTCGGCCCTTGGATTGATGTCAAAATAACCATAATGAACTGTGCTTAGTGACAGAATGACCCCCCTCATACACCTCCAATACAAGCGTCCATTATTGATCAGGGCTGTGGAGACCCCAGCAGTGAGAGAGAGAAAGTGCTTAAAACAAATGTCACATTTGACGTGGGAGGTACAAACACGACCAGCTGTCAAACGGGATCAGATGCTGTAAAAGGTGGACAAAGACTAGAGGGACAGAATAATGTCCCCTTGTTAGAAGCATGAGGATGCTGTTTAAGCATGCATAAGGAATTAATCTCCTTGACACCCGGGTGCATTTTAAAGAGATATTTTTAGACGCCATCGTCACTGCGCACTGTGAGGACAGGACGCGCATCGCATATTCACTTGTCTCCTTTCTCTCATACGACATACACAGCTGTATATACTTAAGTATGCACTACAGTATGTACTAAACAAAACTACATTGCTAAAAAGAAGTACCTTGGTGATGACATGGTACCCCGATTGTAGATGAAATACTGTGGTATGTTGATATATACCATGGTACTGAATGGTTACACAAATGATGAATAGCAGGGCATTATAGTATATTTCTGAAAAAGAAAAAAAAAACATGATAATAGCATACGTAGCCTACTTTTTGTTTCTGTGAAGTAGACTAGAATATTCTGAGACACTTTATTTTACAGTGTCATTGTTACATGTAGTTACTGTAGTAATAACTATGAATAAATTATGCATAATTACAAGTAACTAACCCTAAACCAAACCAAACCCTAATCCTAACCCTTATTATTACTCAGTACTTAAATGTACAATTACAGTATAACAAAGACACCTTACAATAATGGGTTACACTTTATTTTAAGGTGTCATTTTTACAGTGTAATTATATATTTAAGTACTGAGTAATATTAAGCAACCACATGTACTTACTATAGGGTTAGGGTAGGATTAGGGTTTGGTTGAGGGTTAGTTGCATGTAAGTATGCATAATTAGCTGTTAGTACTATGGTAACATGTAACATATTTAACAAGGACACTGTAAAAGAAAGTGTTACCAAATAAAGTGTAACCGAATATTCTGTTACATTTCATTTTTGTGTCCTTGTTACAGTGTTATTATACATTAACTGAGTACTGAGTAATATTAACTACATATACTTACTAATGGGTTAGGGCTTGGTTTGGTTAAGTTACTTGTAATTATGCATAATTTACTGTTACTACTATAGCAAGTACTTGTAACATGTAACAAGGACACTGCAAAATAAAGTGTTACCGAATATTCTACTCACTTTGTAGGCTATTACACTAAACAGTATATTGAAATCTTCTTTTTACACTATATATAATCTGCTACACTAAATAGAGTACACTATACAGGATACTTACAATACACACTTCATTGTGTGCTTCATTACATATTAGACCCTATGCAATACTTCAGTATAAACTAGACTGTACACTATATAGTGCACTGCCACAGTAACTGTATACAGTACAATCTAGACTGTATATGTACACTAAATATTTTATTCTATACACTATCCTTTACAGTATAAACAAAAAACGAAATGTTTCAATATAAACTAGTTAGTATACTATACAGTAGAGGACATTACAACCTATGTAGTAGATATGTATTTTACCCTACGTAACATACTAAATACCACAGTATGAATAACACAGAATATATTCAAAATATACACTACCCCACAATATTCTGAATACTTCAGTATAATCTAGACTATGTAGAATATTCTACACTATGTACTGTACACTACACAATATACTAAATACGTAATAAATGACGGCATACTATGTAATGCACTACATAGAATATACAAGACTACATAATATTTACTGAATACCGTGGTGTAATCTACATTGTATACAATATATTATATAGAATATACTATACTATACACAATAGCTATTAAAAAACTGCATAGAATATAGTGCACTGCATTATATGTACTGAATAGCCTACTATGGTGTAATCTATTGTATAGTACATTATATAGTATACACTACACAATATATTAAATAATAAACAACTGCATACTATATAGAGAACTACATAGAGCAGACTACAGTACTTACTATGTACTGAATACTAAATGTATAATCGGTTACAGATTATTTGGTAACACTATTTTACAGTGTCCTTGTTACACGTTACATGTACTTACCATAGTACTAACAGCTAATTATGCATACTTACATGCAACTAACCCTCAACCAAACCCTAATCCTACCCTAACCCTATAGTAAGTACATGTGGTTGCTTAATATTACCCAGTACTTAAATATATAATTACACTGTAACAATGACACCTTAAAATAAAGTGTAACCCTTTATTTTATGGTGTCCTTGTTACAGTGTAACTATACATGAGGGTTAGGGTTAAGTTTAGTTGAATGTAATTATGCATAATTTACTGTTATTACTACAGTAAGTACATGTAACAATGTAAAAATGACAGTAAAATAAAGTGTTATCATATAATCTATATTGTATAGTACATTATAGCCTATAGAATACACTATACTATGGTGTTGTAGTATACACTGTATAGACTGTACACTACACAATATACAGAATACTTAAACGACTGCATACCATAGAACAGTACATATAATGTACAACACTACATAATATGTACTGAATACTTTGGTGTAATCTAGATTGTATAGCACATAAGTATACACTACACAATATTATTAAATAATAAACAACTGCATAATATATAGGGCACTACAGTACTGACTATGTACTAAATACCAAATGTATAATCTTTATTCTATAGTACATCATATAGAATACACTAGCCCACACTAGGGCTATATACAATGTAGGCTACTAAATAGGCCTACATAGCTAAACATTATAGTATGCTACACTGTAGAATACACTGCATACTATGTAGCCTAGCTCTATGCTATACTGCCATGCGCTAACATTATCTAAATGTTGTATCAAGGATCAGGAAGGCCCGCCCTGTAATATGATATGTGGATGTTCATTAAGCACAGTAAGCAGTTTATTATAGCCATGCGCATGGCCAGAGTGGCCTCGGCGGCAGATTATAAAGGCTAAAGGTGAGAGAAGACTGGAAGACACCCGCATGAGCAGTTGGCCAAACAGCTGCCATATTTCCGACAGTCAGTGTCAAAGCTCAGCAGCGTTCAGGACACCGGGCGGACTGCTCTCAGCTCTGCTCTGCTCTGCTGCACCTCCTGAATAATGAATGAGTGACGCGCACATTGCGGCTCTCTCTACTCTGCGGCTGGGAGGGAGGCGGGGTCGCGCACGCATTGTGACGCGGCTGTGACGCGCATGCAGGAGTTTTAATCCTGTGCCGCAGCAGCAGATCAGCCGGTAACGCGAGGAGGGGGATGCGCGGTCGGTCGGACGGACGGACGGCTAGAACGGCTAAAAAAAGCCGCAGACAATTAAATCCGCGAACAATATTTATAGTGTGCAAAAAAGGTGACCGACTCGACCGAAAGCTCCTCCTCTCTCGCTCCCAATCAGGCTTTAGGAAGTTATAGGACACTGCGCGTCTCTTATTGTTCCAGACCAGGCCTGGGAATAGGAAAGCTGCGCTGTTTTTGACGCAATTAAATGGGTGATTACGGGTTCGGCTTGTTGCAGACAGCGAACATCAGCAGCAGCAGCTCGACACTGTTCGGCGGAGGCGCGTTCACACCCTACTCCAGCCCGTCTCCGGTGCGCGCCAGCAGCTCGCCTCTGGTGTCCCCTCTTTTCCCGTCACATCAGCGCAACATGCAGGATGAGCCTGCGGGGTTGACAGCCTCTCAGTCCAGTTTCTCCGCTGTAGGTCACGCACAGACAGCCGGTGACCTTCAGCACGACCGGAACATACATCAGCAGGGTGATCCTCCGCAGCAGCAGCCGTACTCCTCCTCCTCCTCCTCCTCCTCTTCTTCCACGGGCCTGGACACCGATGCGCCATCGTCCAAGGTGAAGATCCCGATGGAGTCCCCCAGCGCGCACCACATCAACAACGGCACCGGTGGCAATAACATGCTCGCGGCCGCTTTCCCGGAGATGCAGAACCCCGTAGGTGGCGGCGGCTCAGCTTCCCCAACCCTGCCCGCTTTCGGGACGCCGTGGTCCGTTCAAACGAGCTCCCCTCCTCCGCCCGTCTCCAGTTCCGCGAACGCAATAAACCCGATCCCCACCACCGAGCCTGACAACTTCTACCCGGGCATCCCCTCCTCTATTAACCCCGGCTTCTTCCAGAGCTTCTCGGCCAACCCGTGCCCGGTGCAGGGGTTTAGCAGCCCCTTTCCCCCGCAGATCAACGTCCCCCCGCAGCCTCCGCAGAGCCGCCGGTCCCCAGTCAGCCCGCAGATTCCCCCGCAGCAGGGCGCCTTTCTGCAGCAGAGGAACAACTACAACCACCACCACCAGGTGAGCGCACCGGCCTCGATTCATCACCCGTTCAGTCCAACTACACATGCACTGTTTATGGCGTAGAAAACGCGTACATACGTAGTAAATTCTAGAATTCATAGAATTCTAAAGGCTGTTAAACTGTCATTGTGACGCAATCGCGGCCTTGGAACGTCTGCTCTTGCGTCATAATGCAGCGCTCCATTGTGACGTGTGTGCGTTGAATACAAATGCTACTATCTTACTGCACTGTGTCCTGCTTAGTAGGATTAAAAAAAATTGTATGGTAATTAGTATTAGCATGTTTATAAAGTTGTAATAATAATACATAATAGTAATACTTAACAATATTACTGTTTCACTGTATTTTTGATCGATGCAGCCATGGTGAGCAGAAGAGACTTATTAAAATAATAATAATGAAAATAAAAATAAACATTTAAGGGTAAGTTCACCTAGAAATAAAAAATGATCCCATTATTTACTCACCCTCAAGCATCCTAGGTGTATATGACTTACTTCTTTAAGCCGAACACAATCTGAGTTATATTTAATGTCCTGGCTCATCCAAGCTTTATAATGGGAGTGAATGGTACCTTAGATATTGACGCCCAGAAAGCGCATCCATCTATCATAAAAGTAATCCAATACGGCTCCAGAATCTTAGCGATCCCGTTATGCAACAGTAAATGTTTAGTATCCTACATTGCGGTATGAAACACTGAGAATGGCATTCAGTTATAATCTCCGAAAAATAACAACTGTCAATTTGTGCTTTTTAATGCAATTTGGCGTAATGTCAAAATAACTTGTGGTAGTACAATCAAATAATGAGTCACAGTGGAAATGCAAGGTCAGGCCTAGTTCAGTGCATTGTGGGACACTGAAAACAGCTTGCTCTGGGTTTTATACTACACGTTTTTGGCAGAAGTAGTTGATTTGCACTCTGCATAATGCAGTGATAGAGAAAACAGTAGTGTGTTTTTCCACTTGTTTTCTGGAGGGGGACAGCGGCTCATCGAGCACGAGTCGTGGTAATAATGCTGAAGGGCTTCACGTGACATTCCAGGGATGTCTTGACCTGTGGGGCACTCAGCGAAATCTCCCATCGAGAGCTTGGAGATGTCAACACCCTGCTAAACTGCAGCGCTGTCTGAGAAAGCTGTTATTGCAGTAATCTGCAGTCCAAGCTTCACTCGGCACTGGCGTTTCACTAATATGGCATGGTGGCCATTTTGGTGAATGTTGACTATTCCTTTACATTTCAGCATTTCTTTGATATTATATTAGATACTCCACATTTATGATAGTGTTCGCTGTGCTGCGTCGCTACTGAATCTACAACAGCACCGAATATATGATATTCTATTATATCAGTATTGTGCAACCGGAATTGAGCTTGATGAGATGTGAGATGAAGTACCGCAAAAATACAAAAACAATAAATACGCAGCATGTCTTTTATTGTGTTGGTAAAAAGTCTCGATCATCTGTTAGGACACTCGCATGCAACGAACAGCGTTTTAGAGACATTATGCAGTTTACAAAAGCTGGTTGCGTCGCCGCAGATCTGATATCTGGGTATCTGGTGGTGAAGTATTCTAGGCCTGTGTGGGTTTGGTCTTGTGGGGGTGGGGTAGAGATGGTCACATGGTTTAGGAGTGGCCCTATATCTGTCACTGGGATATTTGTACATCTGAAGTCATGCTGGTCTAACAGCTGTTAAGAGTAAATGTCTTTTAGCATGATATCGCAGATAAGCTGGAGACGCCCTTTTTCAGGAGTCGAGAATTTTGTGTGTATGTGTTTATTAGGTGTGAGAGGTATGACCATAATCTTATAACACCATGTGAGTCATGGGAAATGGTCAGGAAGAGCATTAAGGATGAATTAAATTGAAGTGACACTAAACAATTATAATTTTACAAATGATTTCTATTTCAAATGAATGAAATGAGAGAATCCTGAAATAATTGTATCACTTTTTCCACAAAATATATTAAAATATGAAGCAGCACGACTGGTTTTTTTTTAATGATGATGATAATCAGAAATGTTTCTTGAGCATCAAATCCTCATATTAGAATGATTTCTGGAGGATCATGTGACACTGAAGACTGGAGTAATGATGCTGAAAATACAGCTTTGATCACAGGAATAAATTACATTTTACAATATATTCACATGAATTAAACAAAACAAATAGATTATGTGGTGATACACGTTTTATTTATTTTTTGACAATTAAGTACTTAAAAATGAAAGATACTTCATGTCAATTCATTATTTGCACATTTTAGTTGGAACTTGAAGGACATAAACCAAAAAATAAGATAATTCATAATCATAACAAATTAATTATAAAAAATGGCATTACATTATGTAACACTTGAGTTCAAAATCAAACATTCTGTATCCAGTAAACCTTATATTATAAAATAAATAGATCTAATTCTTAATTATGATTGGATGGGCCATATTTAAAGCCGTAGTTAAACAGCCAATAAATGCTCACCTGTGATTGCATATGAATAGAGTTCTACGACCTACGTCTACTGACTAGCCAATAAAAATGCAACATGAAATGGCGTATTGATCAACGCGACATGACGCCAAAACTTAAAACTACTTTCCTCAAGCTCCATTTGCAAAATTAGCATCCCAAGTTGGGCTCTTTCCCTAACCATGACCGTGTCCATATTATCTTCTTTCACTCTTTTTTTCAATGCACGTAAAAACCACAACTGCCAAAGTGCGATTCATCTTGCTCTATTTGTTCACCACTAGCACATGCTGATGATGTTTTATTTTTTTACACTAACGTAGCCTTCGATTCAATAGGTGTCATCATCCTACAGTCTACATACATGTCGTACATATGTTTATTAGATCCACAGTGTGATTTGTAATGATCTTATGGCCGAAATCACACAGTCTGTAGCAGGCATGAGTCGTAGTTGGCGGTCATTGTAGTAAAACATAGTAAATACAGTATGTAGATTAGCACCAAAACTTCTACTGTTCTGTTCCGGCTCATTAGATCGTTATGCTTCGGAATCACTTTTGCTGCGTACCTTTGTGCACAAATGCTGCCAGTGAAGTCAGTATGATAGGGCAGAAAGTCAATAAGTCGACTGCCTAAACTCTCGGATGCAACCCGTATTATTGTGGCAAGTTGAAATGGCAACTCCAAACAACTCGCTTGTTTGGGACACTTCACATTTTGATTCTTTGATCTTTTGTATGTTTGAATAATGTAAAGCAGTATAGCTTAAGCTCTACTGGCTGATGCATTTCTGCAGTCGCACACATACGTCAAACTGCCAGCGCAGGCTCTAGGATGTGGTTTACTTCTTACTGCATAGCTCTCAACATCTTCCCAGTGTCTAGACGCCATCAGTGGTAATTATCTCTCACTATCCCTTAAACACTCAACCAGATTGTATGTGCACGCAGTCTCGCACACCCACTCACACACACACACACACACACACACACACACACACACACACACACACACACACACACACACACACACACACACACACACACACACACACACACACACGCACACTCAGGCCATTACCCAATTACACACAAAGACATTACGGAGATGGGTGGGACTCTCATTTGGGGAGAGTTGTGCACACAATGCAATGACAACACCTGCTGGAAATGAAAATTTGTTTCTTTTTGTCATTGTTTGGTGTGGACACTTTGCGAAGAAGTGCATTCATGTGTGTTTCAACATTATATTCTAGGATAAAGACAGTGTGTGTTGTCGCCACTTTCTTCACGAGATGTGGAGTGTGAGATGTAAAGCTTTAAATCTTCTTATATGTACAGCAAGGCAAAGCCTGGCCATGCTCAAAGTAACACACACTCACACACACACACACACACACACACGCATACGGGCGATTACACCAGTCACTCTCATTCAGATTCCCACACACGCGTTAAATTTGTAGCTTTCACTCTATTTCTGTTGGCTTTGAGGTCATTATGCTAGTGCTACTCCTTGATGCAGTTCAACCTTTAACAGATATATACAATAAAAATGTCTGTCTTTCTCTTTTTGGAAAACAGAACAAAAGTATCGATGACATCATCTTGTACTCACAGGCGTATCCCTTGAGAAAAAGTTTAAGTAAATTACAAATATATTAACTTTAAATGTAATATCAAATAACACTAAAATTATAGTCAAGTACTTTACGTGTGCTTTAGTATGATAGTCAACACATCAAAATAAGTGTACTTTAAAGCACAACAAAAGGCACTTTTTAAAAGTGTAATTCAGTGTGTCGTGAAAGTGCACTCTCTTTAAAGTGTATTCATTTCATTAATATGACATTATCTGCAAGTACACTACCTACAAGTGCACATTCAATACAATTAAGCACACTTCTTTTAACAAGGATATCCATATTGTTGTCCAGTGAAATGCTCTTTTAGATTGAGAGTGTCTCCTTCCTCTAAGACCATGAATGCCACATGCTCACTGGCTATATACAGTTTTCCTTGCTATTTGAGGATAGTAAACAACATTTACTATACAATTAATGTCAGATTGTATTGCTGATTTAAAATATGTTATAGAATCAGTGAGTAATTCTGTAAAATGTAGATATTTCCCTATTCAACTAGTGAGGAGCTGTACTTGCATGACTAACAATAGATGCGATGCGTGCCCAAGATGGCCGCCGAGTGAACTGATTGCCTTGAAATGGACTTGAACTTCAAGTCTAGCGTTTGCATTGAAGTACTTGCGTTTCGTCCCTAACTAATGGTTCTGTGTGTCTGTAGCCCATGATGAAGCAGTCCCCGTGGGGCTCCCATCAGGGCGGCGGCTGGAACTCCGGCGGGATGTCCTGGGGCCGGGACCATCGGCGTGGAGGAGGCATGGGTGTGCCAGGCTCCGTCAACCAGATCTCTCCCATGAAGAAACCCTTCTCCAGTAACGTCATCGCTCCACCGAAGTTCCCCCGCTCCGCCGGCTCCATGGGACCGAAATCCTGGATCGAAGAGAATATGTTCCGCACCGACAACAACAGCAACACGCTGCTGCCCCCGCAGGTATGTGTGTGTGTGAGCTGGCCATGTGCGTTCAGGTTCTAGGGCTGGGATGGGAGCCAGTTATTTTTTAATTGTTGCTCAATATGTATAAGCATCAGACGTCGTCTGTGTGTACGCCCGGTACGCCCTGTGTGTGACTGTTGAGTTCAATAGGACGTTCAACGACCTTCTACGGGATCATTGATGACTCACGGTGAGGTCATCGAGGTTTTGCCGGTTTCATCCTGAAGGAACCTGTCCTCTCCCTTCATGATTGTGTGGCAGTCTGAACTCGCTTCTGGAAATCTGTGTCTGTGTGCTTTTTGGAAAAATCAATTCAACCTATTTGATCTCCAGTTTGCAGTTAGATGGGACACATGGGACTATGAAATGTCCATGAATCTCATGAATCTCAAGTGCAATCATATGTTCGTATGACCATTGACCTTTATTTATGAGGTTGACTTTCTAAGGTGTCGTACCACTGGGGCTGGGAGGTATATATTTGTTCTGAAATAGCATATATATATATATATATATATATATGTGTGTGTGTGTGTATATATTTGATCATATAAATTCAGCCTTGGTGACCATAATGTCCGGTACACACTGTATGATTTTGGGATGTTCCATAGGAAAGATGAGCAATCGTGTTGATTCCTGTGGCTGTGGCTCTACGTCGTACACTGAGAGAGGATCAGAGACGGTCGTTGTCACGGTCTTGAGACCAAATATAGCCTGAGATCATTTTCTAACAGTGTCGTAGATTTATCATGATCATCTCACAGTGTGTTTGCTGCTACGATCTACGTCTACTGACTAGCCGGTAAAAATGCAACATGAAATGACGTATTGATCAACGCGACATGACGCTGAAACGTAGATCTGTCACACAGTCTGTAGTAGACATAAGAGACTTCTCTCAAAAACACACACATATATAGGAGGAACTATTATTTCAACCAAACTACTGTAGCAATGTAGATTTAGAAAGTAAAATACAAGAAAAATAATTAAGGAATGTTTGTTTTTTACATGTAAATTGCCACACAGATACTTCCATGAACATTTCTGAGTGATGGTGCAAAAACGAATCATTGAATTTGTTTGAATTAATTAATTGTAACAACCAATACATGAATAATAATAAATAAAAAAACATCAACTGAAATTTTAATTAAATTTAAATAAAAATAGCTGATGCTAAAATACTTCAATGCTCCCACACTTAAGTCGCAAAATGTAATTTTGTAATATTCACGTTTTATAATACCAGGAAAATTATTGCAAACATATAGTAAAAATTCAATATATTGTCCAGCCCTGCTTAATGCTAAATGCACATTTTAGTGAGAGTCTGAAAGTTTCTCACTTTCGAGCTAAAAGTGAGAAACTGAGTATGTGAGAGGCTAAAGGGGAACACATGTTTGTCGTGTTGCCCCATTGTTTTGATGATGAGCTGAAACAGCAGGTCATTTACATGTGAATCACTGAAGTGTACGTGGAAACACCCCATGTTTAAACCTCTGCTGATACAAACTGCTATTGTTACTCATTTTAGTATCGACTTAGTAGTATCACATGACTACTGGTATTCTTGCCATCCTTACTCTCTACAGTTGGCTTATCTTATTCAGGCCATGTGTGCTAAATGTCTATAGATGTGCTTTTGAATTAAACCAGTTTAGTTTTGACATTTAACATGCCGTTCTGTCATTGAGAGCTGTTGTTATGGTCTGGCACAGAATAAGCCATTGTTAGTTTGTACTTTATTTCGGACCAGATCAGTGTTTGGCGCGTCACAGCTAATTCCGTTAAAGCGGGGGCCTAACAGAACTGAAATGAGGAACCTGAGATGAGTGTGGTCTGGCCTTCATCACTTGCTTTCCTCCTCTCTCAGGAAACAGGTCCGACTCTAGGAGTATCTGCGGTATTGTTCATTTCCATAAACACGGTGCCGTTTGGGATTCCTCGCATTCCACGAGCCTCTCCTCTCACCTCCTGTCCTCTCCTTCCTTCATGTTTGCTCTGCGTTCCAGAGATCAAATGCGTCATGTGCTGAAAAGAGAAACAAAAAAGATAGAAATGGAAGGAGGAGGAAAGATAAAATAGGGCTATAGAGATTTCATTCGATTTCCCAAGATTTTCTTTGAACTTTTAACTTCAGATGTTTCAGTTCGAATGTTAATGACTGTGTCGTAGTGGAAATGTGTTTGAATCAAGACCAGGTCCTCGTAGAACTTGGAATTTTCGGAGAGATCCGACTTGTACCACCTGACAAGTTGCAGATTCATTTAGCCATTGATAGTGTTGCCATAGAAATGCATAATTCCGAGAAATGCCACGTGTTGTAATTCTACACGTCATCTTGTAATCACGTCATGGTGTGAACGCAGCATCAGTCTTCATATTTCATGGTGTTTGTCTTGTCATAAACTGAGAATGTGGTCTCAGTCTTCAATCAGACTCGAGTGAGCTGGTCTCGACTACAACAGTAGTTGTCGGCAGGAAAAAGAGGTTATAAAAATAATTTTATAATTTGAAATTGAATGATATTGAATGGTGGCATAATAACCCACAGTCTCAGATCAGCATGAGTCTTCAGGCCTCGTGTTCTTCACTGGAGAACTGAGCTGCTTTTCAGACACTATTTCTGGCAATGTTGCTAAAACTATATTTAGCCCCTTCCAGCCTCGGGCTGTCTGTAAGCTCCGGTGCGAATAGGACTGGAGACTGAAAACAGCACAGGACTGATATAAGAGCTTGCTTTTTAAAACCTGCTCTACCTGTGGGAGGCAGATGGCCGTGACACATCCAGTTAGAAGCATCTGCAATTGACACGGTCAACACTCGCTCCCTAGTGTGCTTTCCAAACAATGTCCATCATACATTTATGTGTCAGTCAGCGTATCTTTACATATTTACTACGGAGCCTCATACATGACATGTGGAAGAAGAAAATGTATTTTGTGGCCAGCTTTATTAATTTGTTCCCTCGTTTTAAGTTCAGTCAGTTACATTTAGTTCAATCATTTAAATTCAATGTGGCCACGAATTAACAAACAACAAAACTAATTAGTACGATATGGCCACGAATGAACTTAAACAACGAAACTAATTAATCAATATGGCCACGATTTAAATTAAACAACGAAACTAATTAGTACGATATGGCCACGATTTAACTTAAATATCGAAACGAATTAGTACGATATGGCCACGATTTAACTTAAATATCGAAACGAATTAGTACGATATGGCCACGATTTAACTTAAATATAGAAACGAATTAGTACGATATGGCCACGAATTAAATTAAACACCTAAACGAATTAGTACGATATGGCCACGATTTAACTTAAACACCTAAACGAATTAGTACGATATGGCCACGATTTAACTTAAACACCTAAACGAATTAGTACGATATGGCCACGAATTAAATTAAACAACAAAACTAATTAGTACGATATGGCCACGATTTAACTTAAATATCGAAACGAATTAGTACGATATGGCCACGAATTAAATTAAACAACAAAACTAATTAGTACGATATGGCCACGATTTAACTTAAACAATGAAACAAATTAGTACGATATGGCCACAATTTAACTTAAACACCTAAACGAATTAGTATGATATGGCCACGATTTAACTTAAACAAAACAAACAAAATAAACTGTACAATGTGGCCAAGATTTAACTTAAATAACGAAACAAATTAGTGCGATGTAGCCACGATTAAACTTAAACACCGAAACAAATTAGTACGATGTAGCCACGATTAAACTTAAACACCGAAACGAATTAGTACGATATGGCCACGATTTAACTTAAATATCGAAACGAATTAGTACGATATGGCCACGAATTAAATTAAACAACAAAACTAATTAGTACGATATGGCCACAATTTAATTTAAACACCTAAACGAATTAGTACAATATGGCCACGATTTAACTAAAATATCGAAACGAATTAGTACGATGTAGCCACGATTAAACTTAAACAAAACAAACAAAAAAAACTGTACAATGTGGCCAAGATTTAACTTAAATAACGAAACAAATTAGTACGATGTAGCCACGATTAAACTTAAACACCGAAACGAATTAGTACGATGTGGCCACAATTGAACTTAAACACCGAAACGAATTAGTACGATGTGGCCACAATTGAACTTAAACACCGAAACGAATTAGTACGATATGGCCACAATTGAACTTAAACACCGAAACGAATTAGTACGATATGGCCACAATTGAACTAAAACAACGAAACGAATTAGTACGATGTAGCCACAATTGAACTAAAACAACGAAACGAATTAGTACGATGTGGCCACAATTGAACTTAAACACCGAAACAAATTAGTACGATATGGCCACAATTGAACTTAAACACCGAAACGAATTAGTACGATATGGCCACAATTGAACTAAAACAACGAAACGAATTAGTACGATGTGGCCACAATTGAACTAAAACAACGAAACGAATTAGTACGATGTGGCCACAATTGAACTTAAACACCGAAACGAATTAGTACGATATGGCCACAATTGAACTAAAACAACGAAACAAATTAGTACGATGTAGCCACGATTAAACTTAAACACCGAAACAAATTAGTACGATGTAGCCACGATTAAACTTAAACACCGAAACGAATTAGTACGATATGGCCACAATTGAACTAAAACAACGAAACGAACTAGTACGATGTAGCCACGATTTAACTTAAACAAAAAATCTGTACAATGTGTCCACGATTTAACTTAAACAACAAAACGAATAAGTACAACGTGTCATAAAACACAACACAGATTGTTTTATATATATTTTCCATTAGAATAATTGTAAAGCTGGGCTGAAAGTGGTGATAGGAAGTGATGCGGGCGGCAGTAATCTGGCATTATCCTGCCACACAGCAGCTGCTGTTGGTTAATGGGTGTGTGTGTGTTTGCTGAAGATTCACCATGATGGACCACTTACTAAAACACTTCATACTGCAAACTAGAAAATACAGCGACTGATTACAAGCCTGATTACAAAAACAAAAGTTTCACCATTAAAACCCATGTCCCAAGCACACATATATAATGATGCCTTTATGACAGACTTGTGTTGCACTTTACAAATTTTTTTATTTAATTTTTTAAGTGATTCCAATCATATTTCAAACATTTCAAACCCATAATGTCGAACAGCGCGCATCTGAAGTGTCTCAGCTGAAGGAAATAATACATTATTTATCGGCTTTAACATATCGGCCAAATTTTCTTATCAGGCCGATAACGATAACATTAAAAATGAACATATATCGTCCGATACCGATATGGTGGCCGATATATCGTACATCCCTATATGAAAGTGTACTCTCTTTAAGTGCACTAAAGTGGACTTTTATTTTATTAATGTTATCTGCCAGTACACATACAGAAATATACATACAAGTGGATATTCACCACAACTAAGTGCACTTCTTTTCCACAAAGGTGGAGATAATGAAGGTCCCCTGGACTTGTGCTGTGTTTGTGTCAGTCGTGAAAGTGTTTCCTGCAGTGTGTGCACACACAGGTCTAGTGGCGGATATAACTGTGTTTATGTTCACATTCCTTCTTGGTCTCATTGCGGTAATGACACATATATCTGTGGCATGTTGTTGCGCGGGTGTTGTGATAGGGAGATGGGATGCCCCCACAAACGGGAAGAAGAATATTCTGGTAAAGCAGCCGAATATCAAAAACAAGCAACACACACATTCTTCCTTAAAACAGCCACGCATCGAGACCAGTTTTTGGCAGAACTTTCAGTCCAAAATACACTAAAGCTAACAAACCTGCCTGGTTAATTCCACTCGTGACAGCTCTACAAACAACATTCCAGGGGGTCGGAAATTCTGTGTCCCAGAATCCGGGTCTGCCGCAGTATTCCTGGGTCTCAGGGGTGACGGAGCGCACCGCTTGGCCTACACAAACACGCTCTATTCCTGCTTAGAGCGATCAGCTCGGAAAGAATGCCATTCCCTGCGTCCGAGGGAGCCGGTTTGCTCCTGACTGTGTGCATGTAATCCCATAATTTCACAACACTACCTGCTTCCATCTGTCTTGCACATATTGACACATCCCTCAACTCTGTTTCCTCAGGATCGGTCCAGGATGTATGACAGCTTGAACATGCATTCGTTGGAGAGCTCCCTGATCGACATCATGAGGGCGGAGCAGGACCCTTTGAAGGGTAAGATATGTTTCCTTATCATGGTTTGCTGGTGTCATGGGAGTCGAATAAGGCTTTGGAGGACAGACTACATGGAAGATTTCACATGTTATACATGGTTCATATAAGGTCTGTCTTCATCACGGTCTTAGAAGAACCAGCACTTGATTTAGCTTATTTTCTGTACTTTTGATTCATTCATGTAATTGAGAGGGTTGCATTGAGCTTTGTGATTATAGACACTTTTGGTTCTCAGATAAATGTTTCTTAATATAAAAAAGTGATCTTATAAAATTGATAATTTTGTCTCTTAAATCTGATTAGATGATGCACAAAGGGGTTGTAAAATAGCCATAATACGCACACCTATGGACTGACAACAGTTAAATGTTTTTTTTGACAGTCTTGCAACAGTTTTTTATTAATAAATGATTCTGATAATAAATAAGCTATTTTGAAATAGTGGATTTTACCATGGTAAGAGTAAATATTTTGCAGTATTCAATCGTGCATGTTACTCAAAAAAAAGTATCGTTATTATATTTCATCAAGAGCAACTGATGGTATTATCATCAAGAGAAACCCTTGTGAAAAAGAATACACTTTTACAGAGTATCCTTCTTGTTATGTAAATAATATACTTTAAAAGAATATACATAAAAAAGAATGTAATGTTTTCTGACACTTAAATTCTACTTACTAAATACAAATGTATTATAGTTTAAATTTATATTAAATGTAATTATCTAAACTTAAGTGAGTCAAAAACACTCTTAAGTAGGACATGTTTATATGTAATGTCATGTGGAAGAAACATAGATATTGTGGCCAGGTCTATTGATTTGTTCCCCTGATTAAGTTCAGTCAGTTACTTTTAATTTAGTTCTGTTTTGTGAAAGTCATGAAAGTGTGCTCTCTTTAAGTCTTTAAGGCCTTATTAGAATTGAAATATCTGTAAGCACAGTTTAAAAAAAATATATACTTTTTAAGATTCGAAGTATCATTCAATAAAATGAAGTGCACTTCTCTGCCTCTGAAACGACTTTCCCTTTTGCATGACATCACAAACCCCTCTTAGTTTTCAACCCGTCCCCTTCCACCACCTCTGTCCGTTCTGGTATCGTACGCATATTTTTTACAATTCCTGACGGACAAGTTCCCTTTTACAATTCAATTTTTTTTTCACATAGAATATCTTATTGTAAAATAGGTTGTTACAGCATTTTATGTCGGTACTTTCAAGCACTAACTTAAAGTTCTCATAAAGTTTAAAGTTTAATAGCACCTAACCAGGGTAAGAATCGTGGCACTGCCTATCACGGCCTTTTGCTTTATTTGGGCCCAAGCATATCGTTGTGTCCGGCGGCACAGTGGCTCAGAGAAACGAGGTCTTCGGTTCGAGTCCCGGCTGAAGACTCTTCAAGTCTTCCTTCCTTCAGGATAGGTGAATTGGAGACGCTAACTTGTCCGTAGGTGGGAATGCGTGCGTGTGTGTGAGTCCCCAAGACATTTAATTGGGAGGGTTGGGGAAAGACCCGGTGACCTACCCCAGACAAATCCACGGACAGTCTCTCGCGGATGGCAGGAGACATGGCCCATAGAATCACCAAGAGTCAGATAGGACTGAAGTGGTTAATGAATGGATGGATGATTGTTTGTGTGTTGAGTCCCAGCCTCACGGTGTGTGTGTGGCACTGTGGATCTGGGTGTGGCTCTCGCTACAGTCTCTCACTGGAGCTTCTCGCTCAGCCTGCTGGAGCAGATGGACCAGACACATGGGGCGGCACTCACTGCAGAGACCGAGAGAGAGGGAAGGGCGTGGGTATACGCTCTATATTTAGCTCACGCCACCCTGTGTGTGACAGATAAAGGACAGGAGAGTGAAGGCCCTCTTTTAAAGGATATATTTATTATTTTAATATGTTCCTTGAGATTAACTTCTAATGTTATGAAAGTTTTTTTTGCACAAAAAGCAAATAAATGTGAGGAAAAGGGATTATTTTCAACCCTCACTCTGAAATGATCCGTTTTTAAGGCGTTGCTCCTTTAAGGCTTGTCAGTAAACGGCCAAGGTTATGATTGGCTTACGTCATAGCATGGATAGATCATTTATAATAAAATACTGCAATAAAAAAAAAGAAAAAAGAAAAAAATGAATTTTGAATTTTGAATAAAAGCAAATAACAATATGATATAGAAATATTATTATTTGGACTCACTGAGATGCTCTGTTTCAGTCAGGAATATCTCATCATGGAAGTGTTACAGCTTTCAAGTTGACTTTAATATGGGAATTGCGGGGTTAACAGTAGGAAATCACCACATTATGATCTAAATGTTTTAGTAGTTGTGGTGTACATGTGCATTACCTGTGCTTTAGCTTTTCTAACATGCCGACGTTGGCTCAATGGACCCGATCGTGGGAGATGTGCTGAGCGAACCACTCCTGGGAAACCTGCTCAGTAAACGATGGCTCAGTTAACGGGTCGTCACGAGTGTTCGCCAGCGTCAGGGAATGCGCTGACACCAGCTGAAGCGCTCAAAACAACACACCGCTGTTGAAATATTAAACACTTGGCAGAGAGACCGGACCACTTCCAGGATTGGTTTGTCTTGTGATGTTATTGTGTGTAATCACAAAGCAGATGAACCGAAACAATAGTTTGATTGACCGTGGAAGGACGATGAGAGCTCTGTGAAACATTGTAATTGTTTCTTGGAGCTTCTGCGTTTAATAATTGGACAACAGATGGTGTGTGTGGGTGTGTGTGTGTGAGAGTGTGTGAGGACTTGGAAGAATTACAGCTTATTGTCTGTGTACCTGGACGTTTTCAAAAAAAAAAATCTGTCAGACTAGATTAGGGATAAATCTCAGGACATCATGTCCAGGTCACATTTGACCCCCCAAATCAAACGGAAAAATATTATGAATACATTTTGAATAAAGAAAATGAAGCCCTGCAGAAAAAAAGACTACTTTTCCCATTACAACATTATTTGTCCATATTTATAGTTTTTGGCTTTAAATAGTTATTTAAAAAAAAAGAAAAAAATTCTTTGGAAAAGAGAACATTTGCATCTAGAAATCTAGAAATTCAAATTGTTTTTACTGATGCTTTCAAGATGATTTTTGCAATTTCAACAAAACCTTGTCTGTGTTAGCAGGCTAGATAACAGTACCTGGGAATTTGCAGATTTTGCAACAACAATAGTCCTCGACAGCCACACATTCAAAAGGGAATTTTTCTGTGTCTTAAGTGCTCACATGTTAAACTGGGATGTGTCATGTGACAGATCTTCGGATTCTCTATGTTTGCGTCTGTCATGTGACTGGGGTCAAACTTAAGGATGACCTTAATAACACTGCAAAGCTAGTTCATCATTGCAACATTCCTCATGAGAGAGAGGGGCTCTGTTTCAAAACCTACTGAGTCCCGTTCACACAAAGAGTGATAACTATATTAGCTCCACACCAGCAAACCATAGCGTTCTGTGTATTATATTCGCACGCTGCAGTTTTGTCGTCAGCCACTTTAAATGCCCGCGCCAAGTTCTGATTGGCTGTCAATGTTTTTATCGTTAATCAGCTAGAAAAATAAATAAATATGAAAGTGATTCCAGTGATGTCGTTCCTTTGTGTCATTATCATAATAACTGAGGTGTGGACCTCACCATTCTCATCAAATTAAAACGATTAATACAACTTTGTAGTTATTGATAAAGTTATCATCCATTGTGTGAATGGGCCTTTAATAAAGTTAAAAAAGGAAAGGAGTTGTTTTACTTCAGGAACCCGACTGTTGCGCTCTATGGCTGATTTGGATGCTAGCTTCCAAACGGCAGGGAAAGCATCACTCTTTATGTAAAGCGCATGAGAGAACCAACTCCATATTCATTCTCTGTTTTTAGCATAATGCTAAGCTAATGATATGATTTTCTAAGCATAAAAATGCTTTTGCCTTCTCTAGATGTCTAACGCTGCTCCCTACATAGAGGTGTTGTAAGATTGACACATGGCTCCACGTTTCATACTGCTCTCTCTCTCTCTCTCTCTCTCTCTCTCTCTCTCTGTCTCCTCTCTCATGTTCAGGCCGTGTGGGATGTCCCCACCCCGGCGCTGACGGCCTACTCATGCTCAATGGTAATTATGACAGTGAGCTACAGTTTTTTGTTTTTCTTCTATCTGTACTATGCCTGTGTGTAGCAGAGGCCATCTTGAGGAAAAGATGGGAATCTGGGAATCTAGATGTGTTTGATGAATTACTATGAAGTTACTATTCCCACTGATGATGTGACGTACGTGTTTTAGCATGACTGGATGTCTGTTAGCATCCAGACCTCAACTATTGTTATTATAGTAGTTATAATGCTATTTAATTGTTAGATAAATGCTGCTAAACCTTTAAACGTTCTGCATAGTCTGAAGAACATTGAAGGTCACTGACTGTACACCTTTGGACCACAATAAATTATTTGGTAACACTTTACAATAAGGTTCCTTTATTAAACATTAGTTAATGTATTAACTAACATGAACTAACAATGAGCAATACATTTATTACTGTTTTTGTCCATCTTTGTTAATGTTAAAAATAAAGCTGTTAATTGTTTGTTCATGTTAGTTCACAGTGCACTAATAACTAATGTTAACAAGATTTTAATAAAGTATTAGTAAATGTTGAAATTAACATTAACAAAGATGAACAAATGCTGTATAAGTGCAGTTCATTATTAGTTAATGTTAACTAATGTAGTTAACTAATGAACCTTATTGTAAAGTGTTACCAATTATTTTAAGGAAGGGTTTTATGTTTTATAATTGAGTCCCCAATGTAGTTTGAGTTATGTCTTCATCTGTCGATCTGAAAGACTCTGCATGTTAGTCATATTAGCACAGTTGGCTCACTTTGCCACTCTCAAATGTTCTCGTTCAACTCGTTTATGTTTGTGTCATATTGCTGTCGTAATGTTATGTTACAGATACTTTCGCATTTGAATTATGTCGTAATGGAATTTCAACAATTTAGCATTTTATTCATAGTGTATTGCAGTCTTGGCTGACCAATCAGCTCGCTGTATCCAGAGGACTCCGTCCATTTTTAGCCAGCGTGACTGAACTCTTGCTCATTGTGTTTGGCTACGCTTGGTTTAGATCACAGTCTCTGAAGCCTCGCAAAATTGTGGTTTGCTCTCTTGTGATGCCATATTTCAGAAACAGCTGTTGCTTTCTTTTTTGGATAATTGGATCATCGTAGATTATACTCTAAAAATAACTGTGATTGTAGCCAAAAGGCTTCGTTTTGTTTGCTTTGTGTGTCTTTAATCAGTGGTGTTTACCAAGACAAGCATCACTATTACTATGGCACATATTTAGGGTTAGTAATCTGAACTAACTCCTAACCAGAAGCATTACACATACGATATTGGTCTAATGGACCCCCCACAGATTTACACTGATGGATTGACCTGAGCCATATCTATCCATTTGGGAATGGAGTCAGAATTGGTCCAGTCTTCGACATATAAAAAATTTTTTGATTTACAAATCCTTTTTGAACTACTGTACATTCATGTGGTTTGAAATCCTATTCAAATCACATTTCTGGAAATCTGTTTCCCGTGTTTCATGTGACATTTTACACTCCATGTAAATCGTAAACGTCAGACGCTGTGATAGGAAACATGCCGAAAGTCATGTTGTTGCAAAGTGCCGGACAAGCAGAAAATGACAATATAACGGAGAAGTGTTTTTCTGTCAAAATCAAAATGTCACCTAAATACGTAACGGCCAAAGGCGATAATTAAAAATATCAACTGATATATCGACCTTGGCAATGTATCATTTGACCACTACACTATAAAAAGTTGTGCTAACTTAATTAATTAAGTTAACTAAACTAATTCGCTCCAATTAAAGTCAACTTAAATACTTTTATTCATCTGAGTTACAGGTAGTGTTTTGAACTTAAAAATTCCTGTCATGGTAACTAAAAAAAACAAAAACAAGTTGAGCCAACTTGAAAAAATAAGGCAACATTTCACACTCAACTTTTAAAGTTAGCTCAACTAATTCGCTCCAATTAAAGTCAACTTAAATACTTTTATTCATCTAATCAGTAACAGTTAGTCTTTTGAACTTAATTTTTTTTTGTCAAGGCAACTACAGAATGTTTTGCATTTAGCAATGCTAGCAGCTACAATCCTTGTTTTTTCATCATGTTTTGATATTGAAAGCTAACTTCATGACATGAACATTATTTGCCTCTTAAAACTACACTGTTAAAAAATATATATTTTCTTGATTTGTTATAACAACTTTTATATTTTGCCAAACTTAGATAATGGCATAATATTTGGAGTTTCTATTTATTAAAACTCCAAAAATCACAACATTGTTCAATGTTAAATTTGTTTGTTCAGATAACTCAATTTGGTTTTGGACAAAAACTTGAAAATCTAAGTAAGGTCAACAAAATAACTTTTCTTAGTCAGCCACCTACACAGCAACACACTGAAAAGAACACTTAACACTTATCTTGTCCACTTTCCGCTGCTCGCGTGACATATTAAGCTAATGTCCGTGTACACTCTTAAACAATAAATGATGTTCGAATTATACGACACAACTAGGTTTCACCTTGTAAACATATATACACAAAAGAAGAGTACGAGGTTCGAGATCATTATTCAAAATGCCTTCTGTCATTTCTTCCCTTGATAATTATTATATTATTTATATAATGTACTGGACATACACATAGGTTACAAATAGATAAAAGTTCGGTTCCATCGATGGTTCCATATAGAACCTTTTAACATCCATGGAAACTTTCCAGTGCACAAAAGGTTCTAGTGGAAAAAGGTTCTTTAGATTCCTATTCTTCGCTCTAAGAACTGTTCACTTACAGGTTATTTTGGGAACCAAAAATTGTTCTTCTATTGCATCGCTGCAAAAAACTCTTTTTGTAACTTTTATTTTTAAGAGTGCACAGTCGGCGTGCAGACAGATTTTCACGTCTGACGATTTTCAACAGCGCAATTCAACAATTCACGTGGTTTGTCAGTTTAAAAAGAGAGGTCCTCTATAGACTGTGTCCATCTGCACTCACTGTCAATGGAGTGCACTTTGAAAGGCTTGAACACTTAGGCTATTTTATATCAAAGTCAGGTGTAGAAAAAAATATTTGGGGCAAAAAGGGGTAATGGGACTGGGCATGTTCATAGCCCTCTGCACCACAGCTCTGACAGACTTATATGTGCGGTTGAACTGGTTTTGCGGCTAGTTTGGGTCACATGAGTGAGAAGGACGTGTGCTAGTATAGATCACATGATTACTAAGAGCAGTCACTAATGTTAGTCAGTTGATCCACTGGAACATGTGCTGTCTGTCATGTGATTATATGGAGTGACACAGTGGGAAGAGGTTTTCTGGAATATTGTGCTTTGAGGAATGACAGCAGTGAGGCTTCATTCTTGTATCTTCACTTGGTATAAAAAAAAAAAGCACTCCTCTTAAGAGAAACTATCACAGTTGAAATATTGAGCACATCCTTTACATTGAACCTTCAGTCATCTGAAAAGACCAGTTTACTTACCAGTTTTACTTTATTTACCAGTTTAGCTAGGGGTGGGTGGTGTAACCGGTTAAACAGTCGTGATTGGTGAGAAATACAGTAAGCCGCAGTTCTGTCTCGTGAGAATTCACAACTATTTTATGTTTCGGCAAATTCATATGAATTTGTTTGACTTCATTCGTATATTTTCAGAAGGTTAGGTTTAGGGCTTGAGGTTGATGCTAACTTGTTTTTAATACAATACATACGGTTTTCTATAAATCACATTTTACGAATTTGGAGTAAAATCAGCTGGCGCCTAAATGGTCAAATACACTCAAACATTGGTCAAAATGCTTGTCTTGGCAAGAATACACATCTTTATCGTTAACAGCCGATGTGTGTCAGTATATTGGATCGGGTCATTAGCTCTTAAAGTGACAGTGGCCCAATAGAAAAAAATTTACTTTGTAACTTTAATTTTTAGTTTAATACAGTGAAGACTATGCAGTGTTTTATTTTACTTTCAATTACTTGATTCAACTTCTGTAGTATTTCTTACCTGAAGGTGTGTTCACACGTGGCATGTTTGGTTGGATTAAAACATTAGTGCGGTTCATTTGAATAAGTGTGAACGCTGCCATCTGAACCCTGGTGTCTCCAAACAAGAGGACCGAGACGCTGAAATTATGAGACTCGATCCACATACAAACGAACTCTGGTTCGGTTCGACTGAAATATGAACTCAACACTGACCAAAGACGCACCAAAAACAGGACATGATGTCACCAGATGAGACCCTAAAATGCTCCAGCATACCAGTTTTTTTTCTCTTCATAGTCGTGATGTTTCCCATCACAGTTCAGTGCAGGATCAGAACCGGGTCTCCTCACAGCAGATCTTCATTTGTGTGACGGAGGGATTCCTGACGCTGTTTTGTCTCATTTAACCGTTTTATAAGCTCTTCACGAGTTCTCAGCTGATCAAAATACCATCATTTGTAGCTACACACATACAACAAGCGCATTTAGCCCAGAATACAGCGTTGTTTCGATGTTCGGTAAGTTCCGTGACGAAATATACGTCATAAAAGCCGACCAATCAGGTTGTGAACATATAGTATCCCTGTGCCTTTAGGTTTGGTATCTTTAGGTTCAGTGTTAAAATGGCAATGCGGACAAGGACTACATTTTTTTTTTTTTTTTTTGTCAGGATCAAGCAAACCGAACTACAAGTGTGAACACACCCTAACATTAATTAGGCTAGTATTAGTTTTTGCTGTGGTATTAAAATTGGTTTCGTCTCTTGACATGTTACTGGTGTCAAAAAGCTTGGTGTCTTAACAGCCTTATTTCCAGCAAAAAAAATTATGATATCATGATAAATATCGTTGTATATGAGATTTTGAGCACATCGCCCGTCCCTTTAGGTCTAGCCATGATGACCCGGCCGCTGTACTGAACATTTCATCAATAAACCTTTCTCTGTATTTACACAGTCATGAAGTTAAGCGTTCAGTCAGCTGTTTCATAGTGCTCTGTGTTGTTTCTGTCCACATGCAGCCAGGAGCTATGGGAGACGACGAGGTAAAATCAACTCTGTTCATTACGCTATCTGTGTTAGCATGGCAACATTTGATGTGTCTGTGTACGGTGTATATGTGTGTACGCTGTGACATCTTCATTGACCACTAGAAATAACTTGATCAGTTTATCGGTGTAATCAAGTGTGAACCGGGTTCAGATTGATCTGATCTCTCAAACCACATCTAGAGTTAGTGAGAGACAAATGTGCTACGATAAACGAGTTTGTGTCCTATTGCACCTTAGACACGAATAACCACTTACTAACATGCTGTATATTGATTTGACACTTTGTTTTGACACTTTCCCGTGTCAGAAGATGCCGTTTGAGATGCATAATGCTGATCAGATCACCCAAGATGGATGTTGATACCATGGGTGTCTCACCTGTCATTCACTCTTTAACAGGACGCTCCTCCCTCTTCCCCATTGACGACGGTCTCCTGGACGACGGCCATGGCAACCAGGGTGTCCCGGGGGTCCTGGGGTCTCCTCACTGTTACCCCCATCAGAACGGGGAGCGCATCGAGAGGTTCTCCCGCAAGGTGTTTGTGGGCGGCCTGCCCCCGGACATCGACGAAGGTTCGGCAACTGTCACGCTTGCATTCATGGGAGATATTTGTAACGTACTCGCATGTAATTGTATGTGATGTTTAAAATGCCACGTCAAATTTTTAAAAATCAACAATATTATATTTTAAACATTTTAATTAGTTAATTAATGTATTTAATTTAATTTAATTTAATTTAATTTAATTTAATTTAATTTAATTTAATTTAATTTAATTTAATTTAATTTAATTCAGTCTAGAGGTTTTTGAAAGTATTTTATACTTGTACACCAATTTGTATGGCAGTCCAATTAATAAAAAAAAAATATATTACAATCATTAATTCTAAAATGATATTATATTATATTTATATTAAATAATTTATAATAATGGATTCTGAAAATGTTATTTTATTATATTATAATAATAATATGGTTATATGATATTTCACTCCGTTTAGATGTTTTTGAAGGCAGCTCTGTTTGGCAGTCCAAATAATTGGATTAATTAAAACAAATTTTATAATAATTATAAAATTATATTCTATTCTATTACAGAATTAATAGAATGTGTTATAATGGATTCAAAAAAATATTTTATTTTATAATATTACATTTCCGTTATATTATTAATTAATTAATTATTATAGAATTTATAATAATGGATTCAAAATGTTTTATTTTATAATATTACATTTCTCTTATATTATATATTCTTTATTATTATAGAATTTACAATAATGGATTATTAAAAATGTATTTAATGTTTTTATGTAATAAAAACTCTCTGCCTGGTAGTCCAATTAATTGGATTAATTAAAACAATTTAATATAATAACTAATTCTAAAATGTATTATATTATATTATATTATATTATATTATATTTATTATATTATATTATATTATATTATATTATATTATATTATATTATATTATATTATATTATATTATATTAACTCTTAATTAATGTTTTAGAAAGCAGGAACCTCTTCACTCCTCGTCAGCTGTTCTTACACTCTCTGGTTTCGTCTTCTTGACTATCGAGCTCTGATCCAGTCTTTCGGATGTACAAAAGACTTTGCAAACCTGTTTCAGTCTTGCCCTGACGCCACTGAAGTCTTTCTGACATCTCTCTGGTGGCAGATTACTCGATAACAGCACTGAGACACATAACACCCAAAGCAGATCAGCAAACAAAATGGCTGCCGCTGATGAGAAATGTTGATTTACTGTCAGTCTGAAGAGAATTTGACCTGATTCAAATACTGATCCCTCACCTTGCAGATATAGTGATCAGGGCCACACCGAAACATAATACAAAAGACTTTTTTGATTCTCCTCTACTCGTGCAGATTAAAATCATTATGTTTCCTGTATGCAAAAGTTTCTGCAACCGTTCCCGCAGCTCTCTCTGATTCTCAGTTTCTCATCTTTCACACAGATGAAATCACAAGCAGTTTTCGGCGCTTTGGTCACCTGGTTGTTGATTGGCCACACAAAGCAGAGAGCAAGTCTTACTTCCCTCCTAAAGGTACGTCTAGAAAAATCACCGCAAATCCAGGATCTGCATGTACTTACTGCACTGTGATTATTAATGTTAATAATACTGTTAACAGTTATTACTGTCACTGTTATTACTGTGATTATTACACTTGTAAATTAACAGTAAACTCTGAGACATCAAAACCCTGCTATACTTAATCAAATTCGCCATCCTTTGATTGACGGATGGACTGTGTGGTGGGCTTTTGTCTAGGTTACGCCTTCCTCCTGTTTCAAGAGGAGAGCTCAGTGCAGGCCCTGATCGAAGCCTGTCTGGAGGAGGACGGCAAACTCTACCTGTGTGTGTCCAGCCCCACCATCAAAGACAAGCCTGTGAGTCCACATACTGGGCCCTATGTTAAGGATCTAAGCTCATGGTCTAAAGTGCACGGTGCAAGTGCACTTAGGTCGGTCCGAATCCACTTTTGCTAGTTTGACGATGGGGAAAATGGTTGGCGCTCCCGGTGCACGGTCTAAAAGGGTTGTCCCTATTCTCTTAATGATTAATGGTTGTGTTTTGGCCGTAATGTGCAATAAACCAATCAGAGTCTCATCTCCCATTCCCTTTAAAAGCCAGTTGTGCTCGCGCCATGGCGGATTTGTATGTGAACACTCCAATTGATCCCAAACCTCTTAAAAGCGAACCGAACTGAGACCATCTCGGGAGGTTGTCTGAGTACGGCCCGCTTTCAGCTGACACTGAACTAGATCCAAAAAGCAACAGTATGAACACAAAGAGGTCTGAGACCACATTCCTACTTAAGTGGACCAAAAAAGGATCAGAGTCCTCTTTCAGGGACAGTGTGAACGTAAAGAGAACTTCAGTTCTTCAGAACAGAGAATAAACACACGCCATTGGGTTTTAAAGAAGTGTTTTTTGTTGCTTTGGAACAGCTCTGATCTTGAATATGCTCTGACTGTGAAATAGAAGTACACTTCAGCATACTTGTTACAGAAATAATATATTTAAGTGCGAACTGAATGTAATGTCTATTAAATTCATGCAGCTGAGTGTTTTTTGATCCACTTAAGTAGGACTTTAGAACATCTTTAAATGTAATTTCATAATTACTTCTATTGAAGTATAGTTAAAGTGTACTGCTAAATGTACTGAAAAGCATTTATGGTGAACGAAGATATACTTTAATGTAATTTCTATTGTGTGTTATGTATTTAAATATATTACACATTTTTAATAATAAATTAGCAATTTAGTTCACTTAAAATATATAAATGTTAAATGTAATACTAAATAACTTGTTAATATTATAATGTTAGTCAACACATCAAAACAAGCGTACTTCTTTAAAGCACGACAAAAGATTATTAAAACATAATGATTTTAAAATGCATTTTAAAGTAACACTTTTAATTTGGCATTATTGTGAAGTGCATTTAAGTGTGTTAAGAAACAGTCGTGAAAGTGTACTCTATTTAAGTGCACTTATTTTAATTAATATTACATAATCTGTCTTAAGTGTACAGTTTTAAAGTACACTACAAGTGCAAACTTCTTCTTCGCGGTGTGTCTGTGTTTGACATGCACGATCTGTGTGTGGTGTTTGTTTCAGGTCCAGATTCGTCCGTGGAACCTGAGTGACAGTGATTTTGTGATGGACGGATCTCAGCCGCTGGACCCTCGCAAAACCATCTTTGTGGGAGGAGTGCCACGTCCACTGAGAGCTGGTACACCCAACCTGTGCCAATAATCACAATTTATTTCAAACAAAGTGACATTCAAATCATGTTCTCCATCTATATATTGTTTTTATGTGTTTTCTTTGTGTGTGTGTGTGTGCTCTGCAGTGGAGCTGGCCATGATCATGGACCGCTTGTATGGTGGCGTGTGTTACGCGGGCATCGACACGGATCCCGAGCTGAAGTACCCAAAGGGGGCGGGGCGTGTGGCCTTCTCCAATCAGCAGAGCTACATCGCTGCCATCAGCGCCCGATTCGTCCAGCTGCAGCACGGAGACATCGACAAACGGGTAACCACATGCCACTTACGCCATTCTTTGAGACTAGCTACATCCAGAATAGCACACTTACACTTGCTATTTCAGTAGTGTATAGTATTCATTCTGTGCTTTAATTTTCTGTATACATAGAACACCCAAGTGCTAGATTTGGCAAAGGGTGCATTATAACCAGTGCTTGAAGTGGGGGGAAAAAGGTGCCGGTACTCTCTTGCATTGGCAAATAATCTACAAATAAACATTTGAGATTTCTACAGTGAAAAACAAAACTTGATGGTAAAAAAAGATATTGCTGGAACAACAACAATTTATTGTTATTTATTAACAACATAAATGCAAGTCGTGTGTGTGTGTGTGTGTGTGTGTGTGTGTGTGTGTGTGTGTGTGTGAGAGAGAGAGAGAAAACGGAACTCCTCCAAGTCTGCAAGTCCAAAAAATACATTTATGGTGAGATTATTATATTTTCATGTCATTCTGTGTCCATTTTGACCACGAACCATGTGCTGTCACTTTAATTCAGTGCGTGCAGCACAGCAGAAATAGACTCGGTGCGGAAACGATCGTTGCACTGCTGTATACGCACCGCTCCTGGAACGCATTGCCGGACCGGATAAAAATACGCACTGCAAACAGAGTATATGTGAAACGGGCGTGACACTGACGCTTTTTCTGTCAGTGGTAGAGTACCGGCTACATGCGAGAAGAAGCGGTACGCAAGAAAAAGTGCAGGTACGCTTAAGAGTAAAATGCAGAAGTGCCGGTACTCCGTACCGGTGAGTCCCCACTTCGAGCACTGATTATAACAAAGAACAACAAATACTGTACACCACAGTGCAATATGTATTTATTCTTGTTCTTCTATTACATTGAACATATGTGAAAAAGAAGTGCACTTCAGCTTATTTTTACAACAGTACTTGTTACAGAAATAATATACTTAAGTGCGAACTGAATGTAATGTTTTTTTTTTTTGACACAATAAATGAAAATGCATTATAATTTAATTTCATATTAAATACAGTTTAGAGCTTATTTTGACCCATAATCAGGACTTCAGTCCTTTATATGTAATTTATGTTTGAAATATGGTTAAAGTGAACTGCTGAATGTACTGACCAGTATTTATGGTTAACTAAAATATACTTTAATGTCATTTCTATTGAAACTTGTATGTCATGTTTTTGTAGTTACACATTTGGAATCAATTTAGTAAATTTTTCAAATAAATTAAATTTAAATGTAATATCAAATAACACACTACAGGTAAAATTATAATCAAGTACTTTACATTATGCTTTAGTATGTTAGTCAGCACATCAAAGTAAATGTATTTCTTTAAAGCACGACAAAATATTATTAAAACGACTATTTAACATGTACTTAATTTGACATTATAATGTGCACAAAAGTTTACTTTAGTGTGTTAAAGTCCGTCTGTAGTTGTATTTGTAATTGTATCCATTAAAACTCCTCTTTGATCACCAAAATTACATAAAAAAAAAATCTTCATGCCTTAAAATATCTTGAATGTAACTCGACACCCTTGCCTCATTTAGTATGTGTGGTTCTATGAATATGCAAATGAGCCCCGCCTCCACTCACTCACTCAGCTCAGAGATCCACTGGTTGACGATCACACGTTGATCTGATTGGTTACAAGGTAGTTTGTGACGTCAGAAACACCAGAGATTTCGAGATTGTCTTTGGTTCACTGCAGTTTTAAGGAGAAAATACTCAGCAATGCTGTCGACTTATGAATTTACACATGGTTTGTCTTAAAGCATATAAAAAAAAACCCACATAGACATATAATCAAAATTAAAAGCTGGAGTTTCACCACAGGGAGACTTTAAAAAAACATAGTAATGAAAGTGTATTCGATATCATTATTCTGCAACTTTTAAGATTTGAAGCACACTACAAATGCACAATCGATACAATTAAGAGCACTTCATTTTCACAAGGCATTGCATTGTGGTATACAGCATTAACTACATGTAATCATATTTTTAGAAATCATAATACCCTATTTCCTCAAAGTATTACAACATTTGAATGATGTACTGATCTTGAGTAATTCAAGGCTATAAACGTATCATTATTTCACCCGTCACATTATAGTCCACAGACTAACTATATCACAGCACTGTTTATTGATGACTACATCAGCTGTTGCACTTTATCAGAGGAGAAATCAACCGTGTTTTTCTTGTTTGTGCGTCCCACAGGTGGAGGTGAAGCCGTACGTGCTGGACGACCAGCTGTGTGACGAGTGCCAGGGAGCGCGCTGCGGAGGGAAGTTCGCCCCGTTCTTCTGCGCCAACGTCACCTGCCTTCAGTATTACTGCGAGTTCTGCTGGGCGAACATACACTCCCGCGCCGGACGCGAGTTTCACAAGCCGCTGGTCAAAGAGGGGGCCGACCGTCCCCGCCAGATCCACTTCCGCTGGAACTAAAGACGGGAGTTCCTGGAGAGCCGGGAACGGCAGCATGCAAGACGAAGCGGAAACATCGCGTCTGCTACGGGGAGAAAAAAAAAAAGATGCTTAGTTTGACCCCCCGAACCCAAGCTGTCAGTAGAGTAATTAACCGTATACAGTATATAGAGAATATATATATATGTCTATAAATATATAAATATATCTTTATCTTTTGTAGCAGCCAGAAACACTACAAGCCTCAGTTTATTTCACCAAACCACTTCTTTCTCCTCCCTCCCTCCCTGCACATCTCAGGCTCGGAACAGAGTTTTTTTGTGGTACCTTCGTGTTTTTTAAAAAGGAGATTAAGAAAAAAAAAAAGAGATTGATTTTTTGTAGTTTTTTCAAATTATTTTTATATGTGAGATTTAAAAAAAAAAAGTAGAAACGAGAATGTTTTTCGCTTGGGGGGGCAGCCTGTCCGTTCTGTTCATTCGTTCTGTCCGTCGCGTGTCAGTCTGCTGCTAAATCCCCCCCTAGTGGGCAAAGTGCGCAATTGTCTCTTGATGACGTAATCTCTAAATGCCTGCCCTGGATCTCGAACCAAAGGTAGCAAAACGCGCGGCCTGAAAACGAGACGTTTGCCGCCGGATACAAAAAAAGGAGTAATATTTCCCCCCTCCCCATTGTTTTCACTCCAATGTGCTCTTAGCAGGAATAGGAATGATTCAATAATGAATTACTGAGACTTTCCATTTTCCACTGGCAAAAAAAAAAAAAAAGAAGAAAAGACAATACCTCAGAATATTAATCTGGCTTGTTGTTGCTCTACTCTTGCAATTTAATCACAAGCTATAGAAGAAGCTTTGCTGCTATATAGGATGTAACGAATAGATAGTGTCGGTGTTCTATGAGATGCCATTGTGACATCACTGGCGATGTCACACACAGAAATGCAGTCCGTTCCCTCTCGCACGACGTGGCCGATCGGCGCCATGAAAACACAGAATGTGAAATCTTTCGTGCATGTTTGTGGCTGTACATCATTTGCATGCAGTGTAAAGGTTACCAGCACATATAAGAAAGAAAAAAAAAAGATGCATATTAACGATAAACAGAGGAATTTATGTAGCATGAGGTGGAAAAAAAAAAGGTCAGACTCTTAGATAATCAATACTAATAACGAAAGGAAAAAAAAAACAGTGTAAAATTCTTCGTAAACCTTTGCATGCGTTGTTGTGATGATTCCTTTACGAACTTATTACGAGAGAACTGACGTTAGTTTTTAGAGTAGTGAGTTCTGCCATTTTGTAACTCGATAATTAGTCAAGAGACGGTGTGCTGTCCTGTGGTTTTCGTGTCTTGTCTTCGTGCAGTGTGAGTCTAGTTATGAATTGAGGTTTCAGTTCGATTTAAACTCTATGATCTAGAGGATCGACATTTAACCTTTGCCCTTCCTGAACACCCCTGAATTCCACCCCTCGTATTACAGTAGTCGCTGGAGCGCAGGACAAGAGCTTTTTTCTGTGGTAGCTCTGACGTAGTTGGTAGGAACTGGCGAAGGAATTGTACCAGTGGTCGTTCGTTGTCTGTGTGTGGGCGGAGCCTATCTCCGCGTTTCCTAGTTTATTCTCTGGACAAAAAGTATGGAAGCTTGTTTCCGCTACAGAGTAAAATAGGTAATTGCGACTTGTTATCTCACAAATCTGTCCTTTTTTTCTCGCGCACTTGTGAGTTTACATCTTGCAATTCTGACTTTTTTTCTCTGAATTGCGCGACATAAACTGGCAATTGCGAGATATAAAGTCGAAATTTACTAGGATACTCCCAAGACGGACATTTTGAATTTTTTTCCCGGTGAAATTGTCCGTTCAAGCGCAAGAAGATGCGAAAGAGAGCTTAATTCAGTATTCACGTGGCTTTCTGGGAGCGTGCTTCGGATGTGCAGTTAGCGCAGACAAAACTTCTCACACAGTGTGCGCGAGTTATCTTTCATGTCTTCTTGCACTTGAATGTTTAAATTAGCTAGGCTAACGACACAGCACTGGTCCGATTGACGGTGACTGTTCTGACAACGAGCCCTGCATGTGCGCTCTCTTTCTCTCACGGTGAGCACTAGAGGGCGCTCTTAGCCAAGCCACGGTGCACCGAGCAGAAAGTATATTTCGTTTTTTTACGCGTACGCAGTCGAACACACAGCCTAGCTACTTCTTTTGACTCATACACATACACAGGCATTCGACGCATGCAGTTTTGCGCAATCTCTCATGCTAGAGTTTCAACCCATGTAAATATCTTTGTATTCTTTCATGCTAGAGCTGTACAAATGAGGGTACTTTCTAACTCTTGGCACGATCTCTGTCTATGTAGCTGTCATTGTCGCTGTAGCTAGCGCTCGTTCCGGTCTGTTTTGTTTATGCAGTTTTTCTTCCACTACCTTGTGAATCGACGCCCCCAGGGCACCGTTGCCACCGGATAAACTAATTACTGCAAACATAAAATTCCAAGAATTGCAAGATATAAAGTCGGAATTGCAAGAAATAAAGTCGGAATTGCAAGATAGAGTCGCAATTGCAAAAAATTAAGTCAGAATTGTGAGATAAGTCGTCGCAATTATCTTTTAAATAGTTTATTACGTGGCGGAAAAAGCTTCCATACAAAAGCTATCGGTTAGAAGAACAGACGTGGAGAAAAGAGAGGAGAGAGACGTTACGGCGATTATATTTGTGTAGCGGAGCCGTTTTGATTTTGAGAGCGATCGGGTGATTCTCTGCGTTCGATCGGATCAGTCTTGTGGACAATCTCTGCAGAAGCAGTGGACCGGCCGTCCGTTTGGTACTGTACTGTTCTTTCTGTACTGTTCTTTCTGTCGTTCTTTTTTTGCACTCTATATATCCTTGTGTTGGCGGGTTTGGTGAAGAATTCAGTGCCCTCGTCGTACTGTCGTGTATGTGATTTTAACCTTTCAAGTGTCAACAGTGTGTTTTATTTATTGCGTATATATGTGTATATTTATTTGTTGCCGTGTCCCAGACTCTGGAGGACACGTGATGCACTACCTTTTTCGATTTCTCTCCTCTCCTTTCTCCTCCGAGAGAACCAATCCCTCTTTCCCTGACGTTTGGAGTCGAACGCAAAACAGTCTTTATTTTATTTTGAATCACGTCACTTTTTGTTTTGTTTTGGATATGTGTGTGTGTGTGTACTATTTCATTCTAGAAGAATTGCGACCTATTATAAGTCTATTGGATAATTTAAATATCTTTATTTTTGCATAGTAACTTATTTGATGTATTGTGTAAAACGCTGGACCCAGGTTATGGTCATCCGCTCTGAGTGAGTAGCGAAGGTGTTTCTGGGAACTTAAACCCGCAAGTCCTTTTTCCGTGTTCAACACTGTTGCTTCGTACGTGAATGTGTGGGTTTTCGTTGTTGTCGTTTTGAAAAATCATATTTATTTGACTATTTTTGTAGACAGATAACTATTTGATTTAAATTGTATTTTTCTATTTCTGTAGACCTCTGACTGTCACTTGATTTGCCCACGTATTTATGGTTACGTTCACACGCAAAAGGCTGTTTCTTGAATCATCATCATCATCCGTGCAGTTGTGTATGTGTATGTGTGTGTGTGTGTGTGTGTGTGTGTGTGTGTGTGTGTGTGTGTGTGTGTGTGTGTGTGTGTGTGTGTATGAATCTATTTATGTATTATTGCTTAGCACACATGGATTTGATTACTATTTAAGTTGGTGGTGTAGTTTATTTGAAGGAAGGAAGCATTGAGGGTTCTACTATGTTCATGGAAAACACTTGAGACTCTCCCTGGTTAGATGGAGGGGTATCAGCCCTCCCCTCACTGATACTCAGAAACTTGAATATAACACATTTTGAAAGGCTTACTAACCTCGAATCTGTGTTGTGACGTGCAATACTGTTTCTAATGTTTGTATAAAAAAAAGTGAGAATTGCAGTGTATACCTTTTTAAATGCAGATTTATTTTTTTCATTGCATATTTTGCAAATTTCTGATTCACAGTGTCATTTTTTACTGTCAGAAAAGATGAAACCCCTTTTTTTCATTGCAACTATTTTTAAATCCAGATATCTTTGTACTGATGTAAATGATTGTAGTTATTTTGGATAGTGTTTTGCTAACAAAAGGAGAAACTTTTTCATGCATATTTCTATTTCTTTTTTGTTTGTTGGTTTGTTTTTGTTTCTTGTTTTTTTATTTTACTCTAATAGTAGCGAAATATTTGGGATAATTTTTCATATTATATGTCATTAATATTATTTTGTATTTTTATGTGGAAAGATATGAATATATAATTTTATGATGCTAACTGCTAAGATATTATTTCAATTTGGATTATTTTTAAAGCTAAAATCTTTGTAATAATGTTAATGTTCTAGTTTCTAAATCAAGTTTGTGTATAGATTCACACAAGTGGTTTATGAAGTGTTCAGACTGTAATTATTACTGAATGGCTCTTTGATATGCAAACTGAATATCATGTTGTTCCTTATTTTTTGATTTGTTTTGTATTTAAATGGGGTGTTGATTACAATCTTTTTCTTTGATTTCCTGAATAAAGACCCATTCTGTTCAGACACAAGCCACGTCTCAGATGCATTCTTTGGCTGAAATATTTGTGGTTTGTTCTGGTTTTTGCCATGTTGTTTGACATTTAGGAAGAAATATGGCAGTGGTTGTGATCATTGTACAAAGCACTTTTTATAAAGTCGTTTTGTAAAGATTTCCACACGCAGCTCACCAGAGGAATTGATTCGCGAGCCCTCAGGCGCCCCCTGGAGGACAAAACACTGTATCCAACCAGGAAGATTCTTTTGTTTTTGTTTTTAACAATGGTAAATTCATTCATTAAATATATATATATCATCCGCATGGTAATTTGAAAATTACCTGTAATATATAATGTATATACTGGGCCAAGACAATTTCACAACATAACCTCTGACCGATGAATGACCCACCTATATATTTGACGTCACTGTGCCTGGCCCCGCCCATAGATCGTATAATGTCGTTCAGTCCTGAATGAGAACAGAAAGCGAAACTTCAGTCATGCGTTTCCTCACAGGTAAGCCTGTATAACCTCAGCTCCTCCGACGCACAAACACAAACAAGGTAATTACACTTGTGCAGATAGTTGTACATACCCTCAGAATTTGTTAAACCTGTAAAATAAGATACCAGATTCCCCGATGGCGAAGATAATAGTTTTGCATTAAGCTTTTCCCGTCTTAAAAAGAGTAAAAAAATATGACAGGACAATGTTATTCATTCGTCGAAAAGTTGTGGGAACTCTGAAATTGTGTGTTTGTGTTAAAGATAATGTAAAGGCCATTCAAATCGGTCATGTGGAATTCTGTAAAAATATGAGGTGTTTCAGAAGCTGCTGAATGGCCAAGTGAATAAGAACCAAGATGACCATGACCGTGAAGATCAAATTCACGTTTATTTAGGACTACTTCTTTAAAGATGCCGTGTGAATTTTCAGTTTCTTTCAGTGTTCAAATTTTATGGGAGAAGGAAAAAGGAGAGAGAAAAAAAATCTCTATCACCCTCTCTCTGTCTCTCATAATTTGGAAAAACAAATAAATAAGTAAAACATTTATTCCAGAATGAGAATTAAACACGTCTGGTCATTCTAGTCATCTGCACTAGACATGATTAGGAAGTTCTAATGTAATTGTATTATTTGAGTATTATTATTATGTACTTTATGCACTACATAGAAGCCAAAAAATATATATTTTCAAAAACTCGTCCACATTTAAAAATTTGAACACTGGTGGCAATCATGTTATACTGGTTCAGGCAAGCAAATATAGGAAGTGTGCAAATGATGCTAAACTGACAGAAAGCACTTTGGGTGTCTTGTGTCACTGTAGACTTTAGGACAGAGTAAGGTGGGCTGAAAAACGGCACCATGAGTGAGTCTAGTGAAATCAAAGATAATGTCACAACCAGCCATGAGGACAAAGATGACGGCAGCTTCTCTCCTACTGAACCTCACATGTTCAAAGAATCCGAAAGGTACGTTTTTTAAAATGTATTTGTACTTGCTTATTACTGCATTTTCAACTAGAAAGAAGAAATGTAATATTTTCCATCTTCTCAGCATGTCTTTAATATAATTTGTCAATTTGATTGTTTTATATTAAAGTATTTTGATTAGAACAGTTATTAAAATGAGCCTTATTCAGTTCCTGGTATTGACTGGTGTTTTTCTAGTGTTGAGGTTCATCAGCAGAAGAGAGTTGCATCTCCAGTGCTTAGCTGTGTTTCTATGAAGAGTGATGCGTCAATGGATCCTCCAATTAAATTCCAGCTGGAAGATCCGAGGTAAAACACATTTACTCAGTGAGACTAAAGTGGCGCCATGCCTTTCTGATTTCACTGACAACTTTCTCATCATGAGCCAACATTCAAAATATTTCTTTCCTAGTTTAGTTTGCTAAATGTCTGTACTTGGAGCAGAAAATATAGATGGTTATTCAAAAGCACCATTGTCGATGCTCATTTTTAGTTGTAGGTGAACATTTTGAAGATCCAGTCCAGATGAAGTGTAATATTTTCTAATAGTGACTCGATTTTAAACCTACATTAATGTTGCAAATTCTCATTTTTCTTATTTTTGTCACTGAGTAATATTTACATAATGTAAATATTACTATTACTGTTACTGTGCACAGGAAAAAGGAGAGGCGAGGATCCAATTGCGGCAAAGTTTATTCAAAAACACAAACAAAAGAAAGGAAAGATAAACCAGTAGGCTAATAGGAAAAAAAATTAAAGTAACAAGACAAGTTGCAAAGACAACTACAGACTACTGAAACACAGGGGTATACACACACAGGGAAACAAGGGGCTAACAAGGAACAGGTGTGAACAATTAATCACTATGGAAACTATTGAGGGTATCTATGGGCAAATTCCAATCGGAAATTTGAAATCTGATCAGATTTAGCAAGTGTGAACAGCTAAAGATCACATGAAATGCGTTTCAGTCTGATCCCTCTGATTGGATTTTGCGTGGTTTATATGACTTTCTCACACATGTGAAACATAGATGTTATAGGAAATATGCTGAAAGTCGCTGCAGAAACAAGGTTGTGTTGTTGCAAAGTGCCGGATGAGCAGAAAATGACAATATAACGGAGATGACAGAACAGAATACAGCCGCTCACATCAGCCTCAAGATCAGCATGGGACACACACATTGGATCTGAACGGTTGCGATACAGTGTGGACAGTCAATAATTTTAGATCAGATTCCAGTCACATAAATCATGATCATAAATATTTGGATTTGGACTGACAGTGTGAACATTATTGAATACGTTTTTAACGTAATAAACATACGTTTTTACAAAATTAAGACGCTTGGAATGCACATGGCAAAGGGAGCAATTAATAAAAGACCACATCATTAACTCGTTAGCTTCACCTCGAATGTTACCACTACAAAGCTAGGCAGTGATAACAGGAAGATCTTATATGATACAAATAAATGTACATTTATAATGGAGTTTTTAAAATATGCTTTACATGTGTGTTATCGATCAGCTCTTAAATTATAAGTTAAGCATTAAACACATTAAGCAATTTTTTTTTACCAATGAAACTTTTTTAAACTTAATATGAAATGGGTTATTATAGCCAATATCACAACAAAACAACTTATTCTGTGAATTATTGTGTTTATACGTTAACTCCAACTCTCCCGCCATATCTAGATTTAAAATGAACCGCGAGGACTTGACACCCTGGGTCACATGACCATAAACGATTAAATTACTTCCTTGTAGTGACCATAGCACATTCCCTTCGCTCACAAACTTGTGGAAGGGCCCTTTGTGAAGGGATTCAGCTGTTCACTTACATTTGGAATGGCACTACAAATGGCGTCCCCTTCCCGAAATGCCCTTCAAGGGTGCAAAAATGCAGTTTGGAATCGCCCTATGGAAACAAAAAAAAAGGCAGCTACGGAAATAAAGGCAAACAGGAACTAAACACAGTGAGTTAAACACTGGAACAAGGGGAACAGAAAATACACAAGTCTATGTATCAAAACCAAGAAACACAGATCAAGAGAACATGTAATAATTACTCAATGACAGAAAAATAAGAATTTGAAAGATGCTCTTAAACAAAACGACTTTCAGTCATTCAAGATGTACATTTTATAAGTATTCATGTTCAGTTAAACCCATGTGTTGTTTGCACTATGCTCTACCATTTGAGCTCCCTTCACACCATGTATGTATGATGACGTCCTTCTCTTTACTTAGAAAAAAAAAAGGTTTTTCAGCCATTAAGGCCACATCCACACGAAGCCAGAGCTTTCCCTATCCGATATTTTTTTTTCCCGTTCAAAAAAAAAATTCCGTAAACACGGCGTCGTCTCAAGAAATATCTGCGTACACACGAAACCACTGAAACCGACTCAAAACGATGTAGTATACATGCCAGACCAGTATGTGGCGCTGTAATTCTGCCTCAGACATACACTAAAAACGGAGAAGAAGACTTGGAGCTCGCGCATAAACCTTGCGCGCTGTATACAACAATAATATTAGGCACAGTAGCTTCTTTTTTTCTTTTTTAATCAAGAACTTTGTTGAACAATATGAAAAACCATAAATGTAGTTGCTGTGACTTAACGGTGTCTGACTAGTTGACACTTGGTGTGATGACATCATCGTTTCGCAAAATATACTGATTGGCCGTACACACGAAAACGCAAGGGCGGCGTTTTCAGATTTATCCACCTTGGGACCCGGTTTCAAAAAATAGCGGTTTCAGTCTCCGAAAACGCCGGATCCGTGTGGACGAAACACCAATACGATAAAAAATATATACGTATACAGCGAAACGCGTCTCCGTGTGGACAGGGCCTAAATCACTGTGTTTTGTTCTGCCAAAGTCTCCCAGCAGACTGGCTTGGTTCTTCCGCCAACACCCATGTGTCCGTTCAGAGTAACTGGTCAATGGATCCACCAACTAATCTCCATATGGCTGATTCTGTATTGTATGTCTGGTCTTGTTTGTATTCTTTTTTACCCTCATAAATAATCAATCATTATTTTTCTGAATCAAAAAGTTTAATACATTGTTTTGTTCGCAGAGAGCAGCCAGTAGAATTGCACACTCAGTCACCCCGAAAGACACAAATGGCTGCTATTTTGAGGGTTAGCCTTTTTTTCATGTTTTACATCATTCACATTCAAAAGAACAGTATATTATTGAATAAAATATTGTCTGAATATATTTTTCGTTTTTGTGCGTTTTGCCTTAGCAACTTCAACGCAATGTGATCACTTTTGTAAAGAAGGAGCTCAGAAAAATCAACAGCGTTTTGGACTCTGATCTCACAGAGTGTTCAGAGAGTCAACCAGAAGGAGAAGAAGATGGTCTTGAAGCCAAAGAAGCAGCAGTCAAAATCACATTGCACATATTGAAGTCTATGAAGGAGCAAAGCCTCTTTGACAAGCTACTTCAATGTTAGTATGTGTATGAGTAGAACATAGTTATCTATTAAATACATACAAAGTAAGAATTTGATTGTTATCTTCCTTATTGTATTTAGTTCATCAGATTGACGCATGTCAGCAAAAGCTTAAATCCAGTTTGAAGAACAGGAGCCAGTGTGTATTTGAAGGTATTTCTAAGCAAGGAAATCCATCCCTACTCAAGAAGATCTACACAGAGCTCTACATCACAGAAGGAGGGAGTGGAGAGGTCAACAATGAGCATGAGGTGAGGCAGATTGAGACAGCATCCTGGAAACCAGAGACACAGGAATCACATATCAAATGTAATGACATCTTTAAAGTCCGACCTGGGCAAAACAAACCCCTCAGAACTGTGCTGACTAAAGGAGTTGCTGGAATCGGAAAAACAGTCTCTGTGCAGAAGTTTGTTCTGGACTGGGCGGAAGGAAAAGCCAATCAGGATGTTCATTTCGTGTTCCCATTGCTTTTTCGGGAGCTTAATTTGATTGGCAAAGAGGAGTACACTTTGGAGAAACTTGTTCATTTGTTCTTCAGAGAAATTAAGGGATTCAAATTTTCAAACTTTGAGAAATACAAAGTCATATTCATCTTTGATGGTTTGGATGAGTGTCGACTACCTCTTGATTTTAGGGCTAACATAAGGTGCTCTGATACAACTGAAGCCACCTCAGTGGACGTGCTGCTGACCAACCTCATCAAGGGGAATCTGCTTCCTTCTGCTCTCATCTGGATCACCTCTCGACCAGCAGCAACCAGTCAGATCCCTCCCGAGTGTGTCGACCAGGTCACAGAAGTCCGAGGGTTCAATGATCCTCAGAAGGCAGAGTATTTCAGGAAAAGAATTCCTGATCAGAGTCTGGCCAACCAAATCATCACACACATCAAATCATCAAGAAGTCTGTACATTATGTGTCACATCCCAGTGTTCTGCTGGATTTCAGCCACTGTTCTGGAGAAAATGTTGGGTGACAAAGAGATTTTCCACATCCCCAAGTCTCTGACTGAAATGTACACACACTTCTTGATTTTCCAGACATTACAGATGAAGGATAAGTACAGGGATCTCTCGGATCCACACTTGACCAGAGACAACATTCTGTCACTTGGAAAACTGGCCTTCCAGCAATTGAGGAAAGGTTTTGTGATATTTTACGAAGAAGACCTGGCAGAGTGTGGCATTGATGTCAAGGATGCCTCACTATACTCAGGACTGTGCACGCAGATCTTCAGAGAGGAGTTTGGCTTATACCAAAGGAAAGTCTATTGTTTCGTGCATCTGAGTTTCCAAGAGTATCTTGCAGCTTTGTTTGTTCACCTTCACTGGTTTACAACTCAAAAGACCAGCAGCGATGAATTTAAGATACCATTCCAAGACACAGACTTCGGAAAGCTCTGCATGAATTCATCTCTGTTTGACCTACACAAGAGTGCTGTAAATCAGGCTCTAGAGTCGAGGAATGGGCACTTCGACCTTTTCCTCCGCTTCCTCCTCGGCCTTTCACAGGAGCGCAATGAGACCTTGTTTCGACACCTTTCAGTACAAATTGGACACACCGCACACAGCAGTGAGGACACAGTCAAGTACATAAAGGATAAGCTCGGGACCAGTCTTAGCTCAGAGAGGTCCATCAATCTATTCCACTGCCTTAATGAACTGAACGACCATTCTCTTGTCAAGGAAATCCAAACCTTCCTTCACTCTGGGAGACTTTCAATTGAGGTACTTTCAAATGCGCAGTGGTCGGCTCTGGTCTTTGTGCTGCTCACCAGTGACGAGGGACTGGAGATTTTTGACTTGAGAAAATTCTTCAAATCAGATGATTGTCTTTTGAAGCTTCATCCCGTTGTCAAAGTCAGCCGGACTGCCATGTAAGTGTCATCGACTTGAAAAATCATCTAAATAAAGGTTAAGTATTGAACACGTTTTAAGAAATGTATTTCATAATTCTTAGATTGTCCTCCTGCAAACTGACGAAGAAAAGCTGTCCAGCTCTGGCTTCTATTCTTGAGTCCAATCCCAATGTTCTGAGAGAACTGGACCTGAGTTTCAATGACCTTGAAGACAGAGGGGTGAAAAGTCTCTGCTCTGGGCTGAGGAGTCCACATTGCAAACTAGAGACACTAAAGTACTTTTATTCCTCTATTCTATTAACGGTATTGAAAATCAATACATTTGGTATATGGCTGTCCCTCTAACCTGTATTTTTTTTCAAGATTGGAGTTTTGTGGACTCAGAAGAGACAGCTGTTCAGCCCTTGTTGCTGCTCTTAAGTCAAACCCTTCACATCTTAAGGAGCTGGACCTGAGCTGCAATAACATCGGAAATGAGGCCGCAACCTGGCTTGTGGGTTTATTGCCTGACTGTGGGCTGGAGACTCTCAGGTCTTTTTTATTTATTTATACTTTTTTTTTTTTCAGTGACGTTTTGATGAATATTGATATGGCAGTTAACAACTGAGTTCCGGGGTCGAAATCCTTTGGCCAAATTCACTCTTTCCGTAATCCTTTCGTGAAGTAAACTTGTCCTTGAATGGGTTGGAAAATGTAACAAATTTGCTCTTTCCAACCAAACCATGCAGTGCAGACCAATTGGTTGTGCACTAAATGATGCAGAATTACTACAACCCAGTGGTAACATGGCACAGAGCAGCACATAACTATTTGGCTTCCCAAATTGCTAAAAACCACAAGAACTAGTAGAAAGAGTTGATGACCTCTGACTAATGTTTGCATCTTTCAAAAGCTTTTCAATGTCACTTGCAGACTTTCAAGCTGTGGGATCACAAAGGAGGCCTGTGCTTTCCTCACATCTGCTCTGAGTTCAAAACCATGCCAACTTAAGAAACTGGATCTGAGTGATAACAAACTTTGGGACTTGGGAGTCGGGCTGTTTTCTGGTTTACTTGCAAACCCGAACTGTAACATCGAAGAGTTGAGGTAGGTGCGTTATAATATTATCTCTGTAGAATGTCTCTTTTATTTGTGTTTCTGTACTGTTTAGGAGCCAGGTTATGTCGTCAACTGTTGTATTTGTTCATTTGTTTAAACAGCATTGTGGTAAAAATGGAACACTATGGAAACAGCTTTTTTTTTCCTGTACGCGAAGGCGATTCTTCCTGTTGAATAAAGTGTTATATAAATGAGTGTCCCGTCATTCTAAAGTTCTCCTTTCCCTCAGCGTCTGTGAAGTGGAGCAGGACAACGTCCCACCAGTTCTTGTTTAGGATTCTCATCCACAGACAACGGTTTTGGGCATTTTTACTGCGTAATAAATATAAACAGCACGGCACAACGGTTCATGTGCTCATTGTCTCCAAATTATGACCATAAATGGATAAATATTAAGTCTGCTTTTTAAAACAAATAAAGAACCAATGTAGGAGAATGGTTATTAAGTGCAAATATCGGGAAACTCTGTATTTGTGCTGTGTGCGCATGTCAAAAAATTAATTCTGATTTAAAGCTTGTGAGATATAAACACGCACATCAACCCAATCACTTGTTTAGCGTTCATGATTCAGATTCATCAATCGGAATTAATTCAGTCCGATTAAAACAAAAGTTGTGCTTGTAAACATAGCCAATGTTGACTACAAACACAGATTTTCTGTCATGCCGTTCTCTCAATATTTACGATTCTTTGCAGTCTTTAGCCGCTGTCTACAATGCGCTGGATCTTTCAATATTCACCGGAAGTAACTCACTCCCGCTGAATGTTTACTCTTTGAATTCTTGCACCAAAGAATAAAACAAGTCGGCACCAAGAAGTATTTTCTTACTAAAGTAAGGTGGCATTTGACACTTCAAGCGTATCCATAACAGAATGGTGGGAGTGGCCTTGGATGGCAACATGTTTTCGCTAGTCAGGTGTTTTCTAGTCAAGTTTTATTGAAAGCCCATTTTTCCAGCGGTGAAGTAACCCTTTAAAATCGGTACTCTCGTAAGGGAGAGTCTGTAACCCTATAATGCAAACAGCATCTCAAAATTGCACTTATGCTTCTTTTGAATATCTTTAGAACATATAATAACCATAAGGTTTTGTAATTTGATATCTCGGGTCATGCAGGATTCAGTTGTTTCAAATTATGCCCTACTCGATTTTACATCTTTTTAAAGAAAATTGAAAACATACTCATGAAAACATCATAGAATGCTAATCATCCCCAAAACTTGCATTACATAGTATCTGAGACGGTGGTCAAAAGTTTTTGATATGCCAAATTGTTCATTTATGTCATACAACCAATTCGCAAGTGAGGATGCAAAACGGGCAGTGAGGCTGTATCTTTGGATTGCTTTGGGTTGGAACGTTTCACAATTTTTGCATTCATCAAATCTTCCCCAAATTTGACACAACTGGTCAAGAGCAAGCGTGCCGCACAAGCACTGAAAAGTGAAGCCAAAACGTCTCGATGACTGGTCCTAGTATAGGTCATAAACCCCGCCTCCCTGTGTTATTCAACGGGACTTGAGACCAACTAAACAATTTAATTACACTTCAAATATCTTTTTTCCGAAGGTGGTTTCTGTCATTTACTGTAGTTTTTATCACGCTGATGTAAATTGAAGTAAAATTTGTTTGTTTTTAGTTAGTTATTTGATGCTATAAAAACGGTAGTGTGACGTCATGATTGACAGCTGTGATTGACAGGTCACTGAACAGACTTTTTTTCGGGATCTTCGGAGGAGTGAGGAGATTGGAGCTTTAAATTTAATATCTAAATTTCTATAATTAATTATTTCACAGCGAGAGTGAGGGCGGGGCCTTGATTTTGCGGCTTTACTTCCTGCTCACTACTGCGCAGGTCTGGTCCCGAAATCACTACTGCGCAGACTCAAGCCCCAAGATGTCAGCACCATATCGGGACACTGGTGGCTTCACTTCTCACCAATGGAAGAGAGCGAAGGGTCGTCGTCCATATTTTTTAACAGTCTATGGTCAAGAGCTACTCACATATTTTTTAAATATAGTATAGCACCATGCCCTGAGGGTAAATTTAAAATGTGGATTCTAAATTTTAGATCTAGTTCAAATTAGAACATATCTGCTGCCATGCTTAGCTACATAATTGCTGTATTTTTGGGCCATGTTTTTGTCAAAAGTAAAAAAATAAAATAAATGTGCATTTTTTATTTTTATTTTTTTCAGATTAGAGAGATGCAATTTTACATTTAGAAGTTGTGGACTCAGTATGGAGCACTCTCGTCTCACAGCTCTAGATCTTTCTGACAATGACGTACAGGATTCAGGGATGAAGCAACTCGCTAACTCACTGAAGAATCCATCCTGTAAACTTCAGAAATTAAGGTTATGCTTCATTTTTTACAGCATTTGATCAGCCCTGTTATCGTATGTGACGTCATTTTTTTAGAAATAATATTGAATATAAGTTAATCACCTTGTTGAAACTCATGTACTCATAATAATTGACTAATCAACTGCTAGGCTTTACATGTGATATTCATTGACTATCATAGCATTATACTCTATAACTAGATGACTTGAAAACGTTTTGTCATATTCTCCAGGCTGTCGTGTTGCAGACTGACAGATAAGGGCTTCTCATCTCTGGCTTCAGCTCTGAGATCAAACCCCTTCAGCCTCAAAGAGCTGGATTTGAGCAACAATTTCCCAGGATGCTCTGGAATAATGCAGCTTTTTACAGTCCTTGGAGAAAAGAGCTGCACTCTCGAAAAGATGTGGTCAGTATTCGCCAAAAGCACAGATTTAAAAACAAAACATGGACCTACCATCTATATGTGGACAACACCCAACTTTACTTGCCTTTGAGTACGAATAGTAGGGACTTGAGTGCAATACTCCTTAGGTGTCTGGAGGAACTAAAACTTGGATGGATGATAATCTTGTCCAGTTGAATAAACGGAAAACAGAAATTATTTTTGGCCGTATAGTTTGTAATAAGACTGTAAATGATAACTTAGGCCCATGGGTTAGATACCTGCAGGGTCAAGTAAAGAACTTGGGAGTCAATTTGTATTCCTCTGAAGTTCGATATACAGATAAAAACTGTTGTTTGGAACTGCTTTTTTGTTATCTAAGGGCAATAGCCAAATAAATTTGATTCTCTCAGCTAGTGATTTGGAAAGAGTCATTCATGGTTTTATCTTTTCTCATTTAGATTATTGTAATTGGGACCTGTCATGGTAATGTTGCACGTCCACCTAGTACAAATGTCACGGCGAGGATGCTTATGAATGCTAAGAAGTTGTTATCCTCACTGGGCTGGCTACCAGTTCAATATAGGATTCATTACAAGATTTTGATATATGTTTTTAAAGCAATCAATGGAATGGCTCCAAAATATTTAGTTGAGCTTATTAAGCCTTATAATTCAAGTTTAATGCCAAGATCCATAAAACAAGCTCCTTTTACAATTCCCTGAGTGCGCCTCGAAGGCTGATCTCACTTTGTTTGTCGCTGGTCCAAGATTATGGCACAACCTGCCCACTAAGATGAGATCTTCCTCAACTTTACATATTTTTAAAGACCGTTTAAAGCAGGGTTCACCAATCTCGGTCCTGGAGGGCCGCTGTCCTGCAGAGTTTAGCTCCAACCCCAATTCAACACACCTGAACCAGCTAATCAAGGTCTCACTAGGCATACTAGAAACTTTCAAACAGGTGTGTTGGAGCTGGTTGGAGCTAAACTTTGCAGGACAGCGGCCCTCCAGGACCGAGATTGGTGAACCCTGGTTTAAAGTCATACCTGTGCTTGCTTGCATTTTGGCACGTTTATATTATTTGCATTGGACAGCACATTGGAGTTACTGTGTAGCATAAACGGGGCTCTATAAATACCATAAAAAAGTATAATTGAGTAAATTATTTGGAGTAAGTGTCGGAGAGATGAGCAGTAGCACCTCACTGCAGTACATGAGATCCAGGGGGCGGAGTTGGATCCAGATATAAGGGGTGGAGATTGGTAGGTTTAGGGGTGGGTTTAGGGATCAGGGGGTGGAGATGGGTAGGTTTAGGTATATGTAAGGTGGGAGGAGTCGGATCTGGATCCAACTCCTCCCCCTAGATTTCGTGTTCTGCAGTGAGGACCATCTCGATGTTTGCATCAAGGATATCAATTATTAAAAGAAAATACATTTTTGAAGATTATAATTGATCTGTTTTTAATCCTGCAGCCTGGACTCCTGTAAACTCACTCCAGATATGTGTGGGCTAGTGGCTAAAGGTCTAAGCCAAAACTTCAGCCTGAAAGAGTTGAACATGAGCAACAACACTCTTAAAGATGAAGGTGTTCGGTTGCTCTGTCTTGGACTACAAGAGGGCAGTTGTGCATTGAGGACTTTAAAGTAAGATCAAATAACCATTTACAAAATACCCAGATTTCTTTGTACATTTCATGTATATGAACAAACAACATTAATATAACATTACAACAAAACAAGTACACCCCAAAACCACAAGAACAAAAACCAATTGAAATAAATAAAATACTCATTTGAGAGTGCAGGTTCAATGAACAACGTCATGACTTTGTTTCCATATGTTTTCGTTTCTAGGTTATCCAACTGTGCTTTCGGTGACAGCTGCTGTGAATACCTGGCATCAGTTCTCAGTTGTCAGTCCGTATCTGTTGAACTGGACCTTAGCAGAAACAACATCAGCCAGGAGATGGAGCAATTTCTGAGCTCTATATCAAACATCAATCTTTTATTCTAGTGTAGATGCAAGTGTAGTTTCACAGGTCAGTTAGAAAGTTTAGGATTTTCAGTATCCTATGTATACTGTAGATCAGTGTTTCCCAACTCTGCTCCTGAAGGACCCCCAACACTGCACGCTTTCTTTGTCTCCCTAATCAAACACACCTGATTCAACTCATCAGCTCATTAGAAGAAACTCTTGGACCTGAAATGGGTGTGTCAGAAAGAGGAGACTTTTAAAATGTGCAGTGTTGGGGGTCCTTCAGGAGCAGGGTTGGAAAACACTGCTGTAAATATTAATGTATCGGGTGATGGTGGGGGGGGGAATAAATACATGAAAAACAGAAGACTAAAAGTGTTCATGAAATGGAATAGAATGTAAAAAGACTTGCATTGAATGAGAAGACATAATAAAGTACAAATATGCTACAGTTTGTGCTTAAGTATTTGTCTCAGCAATACTTCATTGTTCATTGTGTAGTGAGTGATTGCCGTGGCAAGCGTGACCTCACTAAGGAACTTAAGAGGTGTGTCTCTCATAGTCAGCACATCAGGAAAGCTGAACAATCACTGCAGAGATCTTACAGAGATGCACTCATTCAGAGAGCTGATAAACAGAGACGGACAGAAGCATGAGGATCGCTAAAGAGAAGCCAGAGACAGTACAGACAGAGAGATGATTGTGCCAGACACTATGTGCTGCAGGCATTTGGCTTGTTCATGGATGTACAGAGAGGAAGAAAGAAGAAAATAGGACACAGCTCAAAGTTAGGAATTCAAACAGGCAAAGGACATTACTGAAAGCCTAAATCAAGATGACGAAAACGATCCTGCAACTTACTGGCAAGTTACTATTTTTGTTGTTTAACTAGTTGAAAGACATTGTATTTTTGTTCTTTGTGATTGATTCTAAGATGTGCATTATAACTTTTCAATAAAAGCTGTATTTTGATTTATTTGCCATTTGTTGTGTTGTTAAGAGATGTCAGAAGATTTGTTTTGCTAAGATTAGGTCTCATTAGGTTAGGTCAGAAGATTAGGTTTGTCATGTGTTGGAAACGTAAGGAATAGTTCACAAAAAAATAAGTTACTCACCCTCATGTTGTTCAGAAACCCATCTGAGACCTTTTTCTTCTGTGAAACACTAAAGAAATGAATGAGTAACAACTTAGATTAGTCTTTTTCCCTCACACAAATATTGTATAGAGCTTAGTCACAAGTCATATGGATCACTGTTATTCTTTAAATGTGCTTTCATGGAGTTTGTGCAATTTTAAAGGGGTCATGAACTGCCTTGTTTTATCGTTTTATAATGTTTCCTGTGGTGCACTTATAATGTTAGAATGATTTTTCCATCAAAAATTGTCATACTTTTTCATTTAATCTTTCCTACTCTGATTTTAGCCTCTGATTTGAACTGTTTGAAGGGCCGTGGCTGCTGTGAGGCTTCAGTGTAAACGTCCACTGCTGTGATTGGCTGACATCTTTGCATATGCAATAATTACTACATGTGGAACACTCGAAAACTTTTAGCACGTTTTTACTATTACAGCTCTTACAACTATTACTATTACATGTTGAGTGCATAAATGCAGTGATCTCGTCATTGCAACTCAATTTCTGCACTCTCGCGAATGCTTAATGCTTAAGAGAATTTATTATAACAGGAGTTTTGGCATGAGTCCGCTGTGTTTGACAGCTCCAGCGATTGTTAAGGTAGGTATATATATATATATCAAATTTAATCACAGTTTAAACAACAGATTATTTTCATCCTACTAAGAGAAACAATGTGAAGATGAACATTTAGTCACTGGTTTGATTTACTGACACATAGACAAAGAACATCTGACTGTACATGAATTATTACATATCAGAAATATAAATTGCCGAAATTGCGACTGATTTACCAAAGAATCCTCTGTGAAATGTACCGAATACTAATATATAATGCTCAAATAAGACATTCACATTGTTGAAAATAAATAACCACATTTCTAGCATGGGATCCTTTGGAAGGTAATGTTACTTTAAATGGACTGATCCTGCATCTTTCTTCTCTCCTCGTCATCTCACTAACACACCAGTGGGCAGAGCCAAATCTGCAATGATGAAGTAGATGTAGATTTTCTTCTGCAGAATGTGCCTCTGTGTGTGTGTGTGTGTGTGTGTGTGTGTGTGTGTGTGTGTGTGTGTGTGTGTGTGTGTGTGTGTGTGTGTGTGTGTGTGTGTGTGTGTGTGTGTGAACTATTCCTTTAACAGACTAAAGTTTTGTGTTTAGACAGAGTTGAGTCTGTCTGTTGTCATAGTACATTTAGTCATTTAGCAGACGCATAGTAGCAGTGTTTGTTTATAATTTCACACTTCAGCTGATCATCACAGATGTTTTATTGCATTCTCAATCACAAACTGGATTTAAGAGCATATAAATGAGCGTTACGGTCCAATCTGCTGTCACAGCTGTGCTCGACTCATCAGACAGTACCAAATGTGTTTCTCCAGTAAAAGTATGAAGTACTCCTTTTCAATTTGACTTAATACTCAAGTACTTTATTTTAATGCAATTAAGTAAAAAGTAATGATTGATGACTTTGTCATACATTGATAACTACTGATAATTATTGATAATTCAAATGTGCAAACAAGTAAAAATAACAAAATATACCATATAAAAGAGGAAAAACAAAGTGTGTAAATGTGTTGACACATAAACTCTATAAAAACAGATGTCACATAGGACAAAACATGTTAACATTTTAAAAGAACGCTATGCAAACATTTTAGAAACTACGGCAGAGGAAAAATGCCTTGTCATGAATTTGCATTATTTAAACAAATCAGTCTGTTTAAGGTTGTGGGTTGGTTTAGTGCTGAAATCAGGTAATCTCACTATTCAAGTAGCATAATTCAGATAGTCAAAGATAAGCAAAGCAGCATGGATGTAGTCAAACTCTCTCTTGGCCAATACTACAACATGTGCTTGTTTTCATTACCAGATGTCTTCTTGCAAACCTGAATACTGAAAATCTGTACTGAAAATCGACTTTTTGGGACTTTAGCTTATTCACCGTATCCCCCAGAGTTAGATAAGTCCTTTCATAGCCTTCTCATCTCTGTGCGTGCCGTAACTCTGTCTGACGCACCCACCGCTAGCCTAGCTTAGCACAAAGACTGGAGGTAAACAGCTCCAGCTAGCATACTGCTCCCAATAAGTGAAAAAATAACACCAACATTTTCCTATTAACATGTTGTGATTTGTATAGTCACAGCATGTACAAATAACAAGGTCACATGAGACACAGCCATCTTCTAACCGTATACATACTGGGAACTACACTTACCTAAAGGATTATTAGGAACACCATACTAATACTGTGTTTGACCCCCTTTCGCCTTCAGAACTGCCTTAATTCTACGTGGCATTGATTCAACAAGGTGCTGAAAGCATTCTTTAGAAATGTTGGCCCATATTGATAGGATAGCATCTTGCAGTTGATGGAGATTTGTGGGATGCACATCCAGGGCACGAAGCTCCCGTTCCACCACATCCCAAAGATGCTCTATTGGGTTGAGATCTGGTGACTGTGGGGGCCATTTTAGTACAGTGAAGTCATTGTCATGTTCAAGAAACCAATTTGAAATGATTCGAGCTTTGTGACATGGTGCATTATCCTGCTGGAAGTAGCCATCAAAGGATGGGTACATGGTGGTCATAAAGGGATGGACATGGTCAGAAACAATGCTCAGGTAGGCCGTGGCATTTAAACGATGCCCAATTGGCACTAAGGGGCCTAAAGTGTGCCAAGAAAACATCCCCCACACCATTACACCACCACCACCAGCCTGCACAGTGGTAACAAGGCATGATGGATCCATGTTCTCATTCTGTTTACGCCAAATTCTGACTCTACCATCTGAATGTCTCAACAGAAATCGAGACTCATCAGACCAGGCAACATTTTTCCTGTCTTCAACTGTCCAATTTTGGTGAGCTCTTGCAAATTGTAGCCTCTTTTTCCTATTTGTAGTGGAGATGAGTGGTACCCGGTGGGGTCTTCTGCTGTTGAAGCCCATCCGCCTCAAGGTTGTGCGTGTTGTGGCTTCACAAATGCTTTGCTGCATACCTTGGTTGTAACGAGTGGTTATTTCAGTCAAAGTTGCTCTTCTATCAGCTTGAATCAGTCGGCCCATTCTCCTCTGACCTCTAGCATCAATAAGGCATTTTCGCCCACAGGACTGCCGCATACTGGATGTTTTTCCCTTTTCACACCATTCTTTGTAAACCCTAGAAATGGTTGTGTGTGAAAATCCCAGTAACTGAGCAGATTGTGAAATACTCAGACCGGCCCGTCTGGCACCAACAACCATGCCCTGCTCAAAATTGTTTAAATCACCTTTCTTTCCCATTCTGATATTCAGTTTGGAGTTCAGGAGATTGTCTTGACCAGGACCACACCCCTAAATGCATTGAAGCAACTGCCATGTGATTGGTTGATTAGATAATTGCATTAATGAGAAATTGAATAGTTGTTCCTAATAATCCTTTAGGTGAGTGTATATTCTCAGAAGGCGAAGCACTGCTACTTGGGCGGAGTGACAGTGTCACAGGTTTCTGGATACAAGTAGCTCAAGAAGACTACAACGAAATAGTCTTTAATTCAATAATTTACAGGAGATGGGGTATAAACATGGGGAACATCCACTTTACAGATGAGACAGGACAAAGAGAACTGAACAAACCAGCCTACAAAACATAAGACAGATGCCGCTCCCGCAGGGTGTAGTCTTGACAGGCACAGGTGGAGGAGTGTTGGGTTCAGAGGCTGGGGACGGAGCCAGGGGATCTTCTGGACTAGGCGGAGCTGGTGGCCTGAAGAACTGAAGCAGATCCACACAGTTCAGTGCAGGGGATGAAGAGGGGCTGAAGGGTACCAGAGGAGGAAGGGCTGAGGAACTGGCTGTTAGACGAGGTGGGAGAGGGAGGCTGGGAGGATCACAGGAGATTCAGGGATGGACAGAACCAGCGGTGAAACTTGAGAGTCAGGGCTGGGTGGAACCAGCAGGAAAACCGGAAGTTCAGGGATGGACTGAACCAGCAGGGAAACTGGAAGTTCAGGGATGGACTGAACCAGCAGGGAAACTGGAGAGTCAGGGCTGGGCGGACCCAGCAGGGATACTTGGGATTCAGGGCTGGGCAAAACCAGTGGGGTCTGGAGAAATAGGGGTAATGCATCTACAAACACCTCCAAAAATCTGGATGTGGAGTGGGGCTGGTATCGTCCTCAGTTGAGACAATGGTGAATGGGGAGTTGATAACCAGCACCCACTCCACAAATGCAGCAAAGTCTTCCCTTGGACCATCCGCTAGAAGGCGTGCCTTGGACCGCTCGCTCAGGTTGGTGTGATAAAATACACAGAGCAAGTGGTCCGGGTAGTGTGTCTGGCACACAAGCTGGATAAAGTCCCGAGTCTAGTCTTCCAGCAGACGGTCTCCCTGCTCCAGGCACAGCAGGAATGTCCATGATAACAAAAAAGGAACAAAAAAGGGGAGGAAAAAAAACACAGCAATTTTTTTTTTTATTATCTCTGTTACAGTCTATCTTATCTGGATCTGGATATAAGTAGCTCACAAAGAAAAAGTATTTACTTCAATAATCCACAGACAATTTTTTTGCGCAGGAAACACACATCCACTTTACAGATGAGTAAATGACTAATCAAACACAGGAAAACTAGGTCACAGGGGAAACACAATAAACATAACGTAACTGCGACAGTATGATAATGATTGCAGACTTTTTTTGTATTGAACATTGATGGAGCAACAGATTTTGTGTGAAAATAAACCTTTTTTTTTCTTCTTCATTTTTAAAATTCTTGTGTATGATGTATGTAATGTAAAAGGTGGCAAGATGGGCCTTTTAACCCACAGATACACGGGGCAAAAGGAGTTTATTGTTAAATAATATTAATATGTTTTTAACCATGTCTAAGTTAATACTTGTTCAAACTGTTGATTTATTTACCTTAAACAAAACTGAAAATCGTTAATAGAGCTTTGTCTCTTAGTGATTCTTATTTGCTACTTAAATCTACACCATTTTAAAAACCATCAATTTAGTGCAGAATCAACTTTGCGCTGCTGTCCAAGATCGCGTCAGGGATCAGACGGATCCCAAAAGCGGATGTTTTGAAAGTGCTGTGGCAAGTTTTTGTGCCATTTAGTGGTTTAGAGGAAAATAAAATCAAAGCTGCCTTTTACCCAACCCAACTTTAGCCCCGTTGTACCCTATATCTTATTTTAAGGATTCTTGGATATCACTGGAAAACAAGACTAAATGAAAATTTTCAGCATTAACAGAGTAATTTGGTAGTATTTTGCACTCAAGTTTTGCACTCAAGTTTCTCTGTGATGTTGTAGCTCTGGAATGAGCTGGATCAGAGCCTCAGACCAATTACCATATCATCATTCAGAGGTCTGTAAAATCACTCCTGCTACATGCCATGCATCTGTCAAAACACACACAGTCCTGCAAGAGCTCAGAGTTTACTTGTGCATACTGTTCGAGTAATGCATGCCCGTGCACTTCTGAATTTGTTAGGACACATCATGTGATCTTATTTGTATACTTGGAAGGGATACAGTGAGATGTATAATCACAATCTATTGCTCATGCAGTTGTTTTCCCATTGAAAACACGTGCTGAGAATCTGTGCAGTCTGTTTTTGTCTCTTTCAAGACTGGACGTGCAGTTTTTCCTTTTCAAGAGTCTCAGTATTGTGTTTTCATTTCTATTATTTAGCATGTCCACATGCCTTTGGTAAGTTTCCCCTTAGGATCTGATATCTCTTTCAGTAGATGTTTAAATTTTATAACATTCTATTTTTTTTTTCCTGATATGATGCAATAAAAATCAAATAATAATAGTTGATGTACATAACGAATGTACATAACATCTGCATTTTTCTAATTTAATTCACTTTTTTTCAATTACAAATAATATCAGTGTGTGGGTGGACAGCAGACAATCAAAACAATAAAGCAGGGTTTCTCAAACTCGGTCCTGGAGGGCCACTGTCGTGCACAGTTTAGCTCCAACCCTGATCAAACACATGAGCAAGCTAATCAATGTCTTCAGGATCACTAGAAACTCACAGCTAGGTGTGTTTGATCAGGGTTGGAGCTAAACTGTGCAGGACAGTGGCTCTCCAGGACCGAGTTTGAGAAACCCTGCAGTAAAGTGACCTGTTATGAAGTTCAAAAACAGCATTGATTAAGAGGTCATTAATCATCCTCTTTTACTTCATGTGGAACAGTTTATTATTCCGTAATAGTGACATCTCTGAATCCTTATATAAATATACTGGCTTGGGTACCAGTAGGCTAAAGGAAGAGTTCAGACAAAAATTTAAATTCTTTCTTGAGGTGAACAATTTGGTTCATTGTTTTTTTTACTCCCTTGCTCTTCTATTTTTCTCACTTAGGTCTAAGGATGTGGACAATGGTGGGTGTGATCTGTCTCTCTCAGTGCATTATGGGACAGCAGCTGGAGGCCAGGTCCAAAGGAGCCCTGCCTCAATTCATTTGCAGCATTCCAGGGATGCCAGGGGCATTAGGAAAGTCTGGCCCCCCAGGGCCTCCTGGGGAGGATGGCCATGTCGGAATCCCTGGAAGAGATGGGAGGGATGGACGGAAGGGAGAAAAGGGAGAAAAAGGAGATCCAGGTAGAGTTCTCAATTGAATATAGTTCTCATTCAATGGTGTCAATGCAGGCAGATCAATAATATTGTTGAATATTAAGTGTCCCCAACCAAGTAAGCCAAAAGCCAAAGGCGATAGTGGCAAGGAACCAAAACTCCATCAGGTGTCAGAATGGAGAAAAATCCTTGGGAGAAACCAGGCTCAGTCGGGGGCCAGTTCTCCTCTGGCCAATGAACAAAGTGTATGATTATGATTCAGTCAGAAGTCAGATTGGATCAGAACATTCAGAATATTTATCCAGTTTCATCTGGTTGAAGATCGGAGTCACGCCTGTATAGAGATGAGTTTGTTGAGGATCAGTGCCGATGGCTGTCGTGTGGATGAGGCCTTCACAGGGGTCTAGTTGACACAACCTCTGCTGACTCTTCAGGGTTGTGGTTGGGGTTGTGTCTGGGGCAGGTCCTCCATCTGATCTGGATACGGCCCGGATCCGGCTGACTACAGTAAACCTCAGAATAAACAGAGAGACTAATATTAGCATAGATGCCATTCTTCTTATGATGTTACGAGTACATTGGGTGTTATTGGAAGTGTTCCCGGTTCTGACTGACCTAATTTATGCAGCTTAATTGATGAGTAGTCATCCATATCTGCTCCTGGTGAGCTACTGTCCTGCAGAGTTCAGCTCCAACCCCAATCTAACACAGCTGAACCAGCTAATAAAGGTGTTCAGACTTACATGGACATTGCTGGCAGGTGTGTCGGAGCAGGGTTGGATCTGAAGTCTGCAGGAAGGTAGCCCTCCTGGAGCAGGGTTAGAGATCCCTTATCTAGGGTATGGTTTTACCCCCAAAAATTCCGCATCTTTAAGAGGACTGTGTTTGTTTCAGGGCCCAGAGGTCGATTCGGGCCAATGGGAAAACTTGGAGATCGTGGGGAGAGAGGTTTCATTGGGAAACGTGGACCTGAGGGTGATCCTGGAGATTTAGGGCCTCCTGGTTCTGCAGGACGTCGTGGATATAAGGGTGACAAGGGCCAACGTGGTCCTCCGGGAGAACCAGGTATCTGCAGATGTGGAAGTTTGGTTCCCAAATCCGCTTTCTCAGTAGGCATCACCAGTAGCTACCCCACCGAACAATACCCTATCAAGTTCAACAAAGTCCTGTTTAATGAAGGTGGCCACTACAACCCTGAGACGGGAAAATTCATCTGTGCATACCCAGGAATATACTACTTCTCTTATGACATAACTCTGGCCGACAAGCATCTGGCCATTGGGCTTGTCCAGAACGGAGAGTACCGGATAAAGACTTTTGATGCCAACACCGGAAACCATGACGTAGCGTCTGGCTCAACCGTGATGTTTCTCAACCCAGAGGATGAGGTATGGCTGGAGATCTTCTACAAGGACCAGAACGGCCTGTTTGCTGACCCCGGCTGGGCTGACAGTCTGTTCTCTGGGTTTCTTCTTTATGCAGATACAAACTATATGGATACATTGGCAGAAGACTACAAATAAGCTACGGTAACATCACTAAATGTTGCTACCTATGGACAGTCCCTTCCTGTCTGTGACCCTGTATTGGGTCATGCTGTTTTTTCAGCACCTCACGCCATGAACGTTGCATTTACAGACACTGTTTCAATTTATAAAAAGCAGTTGTTAAGTAAAATTTGTTTATATAATAGTACAAAACCCTGAATTCTGTTCCATCAGCTGTTTTTGCACGGAAGAACATCTTGCTTAAAGTCACCATGCATATTGTTGACGAAATAAATTATGATGAAAATGATGTTACCGATTATACAAAGAAGGATGAGATCTTTTTTTAACACTCTTATAATTGATCCGTGTGAAATCACAGTCAATCACGCAATTATGATCACTTAATGTCACACTTTTTGAACCCATCCCTAAGACTCTAATGCTAATGGTTTCAACTGGGGATTTAACCATTTTTAGGCTGTTTTTTCTTTTCCCACATTTATTGGGAATTAACTTTTCCCATATTTTGTACATTCTGTATATGGCCCACAGCATATTCAAATTCATATAAATCTCACTTAAAATATTTGTATATATATATTTTAAGTGTTGATTATGTGTCCAAGTTCTTTTTTTTATTAATATTAATATTTACTCACTAAATATACAAAAGAAAGTTGTTGCGAAATATTCATTCCCTTGAATTTTATTAATTCTACCCTTCCCTTTGCGAAGTGTTCATGTGAAATATTACATTTGTATATTATAAATGTACAAAGAGTATATATTGTTTAATTTGCTGACCAATACACCATTGCTGACTATAATGACATTGTTTGGCATGTTCAGCTAATGCTACATTATTTATTTGCTATGAATTTATGAGTCAAATAAATCCAAATATTTGAACAGAAACTCCCTTGGTTTTATTGTGTCGATGAGTCACTTGTATCTTGAATTCAGTTCAATTTGTCATGGGAGAGTTCATCAGAGGAAACAGCTCAACCATCTGGACTGTTCAGAGACCTTGACCTGAACAAAAGGATCTAATGGTGTTAGAGTTATATAATATTTGTTTTGAATATGCTAGAGATTAAAACATAAATAAAAAGTTTATAAAAAGAATAAATAATCAAACATTTGTTTCAAGGTTGATTTCGTTTCAAGGTTGATTTCAAAGATAAAATTGTAATAAATGGGATGATTGGACCAGTGTATCCGGCCTTTAATTCTGCTTGTGCATGTTAGTGTGAAATTCTTCTTCATATGAGACCGACTAGAAATAGTGGGAAAATATGTTATGGCCAGAGAGATGAATTTGGCATTAAAAGGTTTTATATTTTATATACATGTATTACACTACATATCAGTGTATTTTATTACTGGCTTCATATGCGTAATGCAAAGGTAAGTCTTTTACATCCACTCTGAATTCTGATTACAACTATCTGAACAGGATCAAACAACATACAGTACAGAATTAGTGAATGTATACTCACCATATTGGTTGGTTTTGCATTCTTTAGGAAAAGATTAAACTTGATAAAAAAAATAATAAAAATAAATAAATAAAAAATGTGACAAAATCTCAACGGCTTTAGAGCATATTTTCTGGAGCAAACAGGAAATACTGTGAATAAGGTCTATTTCTTCCACTAACGAAATACTTGTTTGCATATTGCAGTTGAATAGTTGTCTTGAGTGGTTTAGTGATCTTAGATTATAATTATGACCGCCGCTAGCGTAGCTAGCCGGTCATATAGGGATTGTCAAAGTTTTTTTTTTTTTTTTTTTTCGTCACCTTACTGAATTTTTGTCAACGATACCAGGGGCACCGAAGCACCGGGGAACATGAAATTTGGTGGGCATGTAGCCCCACTAGACTTCTAAGGAAAAATTTCGTTTGGTCCCCGGGGGCCACTCCCCCCCCGCGCTGGGCCCCCCCAAACCCCCCAAAAAATGCAGTTTTTCCTAAATAACTACCGGAACCGTGGCACCGAGGATGAAGAAATTTTTATGGTATGTTGGTCTACTAGACTTTTACGGAAAAATTTCGTTTGGTCCCCGGGGGTCACTTCCCCCCCCGCGCTGGGGCCCCCTTAAATTTTTCGTCAACGATACCAGGGACACCGAAACACCGGGGAACATGAAATTTGGTGGGCATGTAGCCCCACTAGACTTCTAAGGAAAAATTTCGTTTGGTCCCCGGGGGCCACTCCCCCCCCGCGCTGGGCCCCCCCAAACCCAAAAAAATGCCGTTTTTCCTAAATAACTACCTGAACCGTGGCACCGAGGATGAAGAAATTTTTATGGTATGTTGGTCTACTAGACTTTTACGGAAAAATTTCGTTTGGTCCCCGGGGGCCACTTCCCCCCCCGCGCTGGGGCCCCCTTAAATTTTTCGTCAACGATACCAGGGACACCGAAACACCGGGGAACATGAAATTTGGTGGGCATGTAGCCCCACTAGACTTCTAAGGAAAAATTTCGTTTGGTCCCCGGGGGCCACTCCCCCCCCGCGCTGGGCCCCCCCAAACCCAAAAAAATGCCGTTTTTCCTAAATAACTACCTGAACCGTGGCACCGAGGATGAAGAAATTTTTATGGTATGTTGGTCTACTAGACTTTTACGGAAAAATTTCGTTTGGTCCGCGGGGGCCACTTCCCCCCCCGCGCTGGGGCCCCCGTAAATTTTTCGTCAACGATACCAGGGACACCGAAACACCGGGGAACATGAAATTTGGTGGGCATGTAGCCCCACTAGACTTCTAAGGAAAAATTTCGTTTGGTCCCCGGGGGCCACTCCACCCCCGCGCTGGGCCCCCCCAAACCCCAAAAAATGCAGTTTTTCCTAAATAACTACCTGAACCGTGGCACCGAGGATGAAGAAATTTTTGTGGTATGTTGGTTTACTAGACTTTTACGGAAAAATTTCATTTGGTCCCCGGGGACCACTTCCCCCCCCCCGCGCTGGGGCCCCCGTAAATTTTTCGTCAACCATACCAGGGACACCGAAACACCGGGGAACATGAAATTTGGTGGGCATGTAGCCCCACTAGACTTCTAAGGAAAAATTTCGTTTGGTCCCCGGGGGCCACTCCCCCCCCGCGCTGGGCCCCCCCAAACCCAAAAAAATGCCGTTTTTCCTAAATAACTACCTGAACCGTGGCACCGAGGATGAAGAAATTTTTATGGTATGTTGGTCTACTAGACTTTTACGGAAAAATTTCGTTTGGTCCCCGGGGGCCACTTCCCCCCCCGCGCTGGGGCCCCCTTACATTTTTCGTCAACGATACCAGGGACACCGAAACACCGGGGAACATGAAATTTGGTGGGCATGTAGCCCCACTAGACTTCTAAGGAAAAATTTCGTTTGGTTTAAATCATTATAATCTTATATTATAATCTACAGTCCAATAAATAGATGAGATCAAAACGGGATGTAACGTTTGTTATTGGAACTTGTCTGTTTCAGAAATAATATAATTTTTAAATAATACACATATTCTGTGTTTTATTAACATCACTCAGACTATGATTGATGAATAAGGCTGGTTTTGTTTAAATAATCAGGATTTATGAAAGCGGCAAATTCGTGGTATTATAATTTGCATGTAATTGTTATTGCATCTAAGACAATACTGCAATAATATGGTAGACCTAATCTTTGAGATTTTCTGAACATATTTTTGTTTTTACATTAATGATAATTTTAGTCGTAGTGTAAACATTGTGTACAAACAAATAAAGGACAGAAGAAGAAGAAGAAGAAGAAGAAGAAGAAGAAGAAGAAGGAAAGAAAGCTATGGATTTAAGCGCTGCCTATAGTGGCGACAGCAGATTTATGTGATTGACGGGAGTCTGGGCCAATGAAAAGCCGCCCTGACACTGAGTGGGACGGACCGGACGCAAACCGCTGTGGGTTCGGTTGCTCTAAGTTCGGTTGCAACAGATTATTTACATCCGTTACCAGGCAGCGATACGCAGCATGACGGTAAAACTCTACCAAAATACATATTTAATATCTGCTCCTTCAGTAAATTAATGCTGTTCGCATTGTTGCAGTCTGGAAAGCATTTGCATTATTTGTTCACTCAGGGTGATGTTTATTTCCTGCGCCGAGAGAATACAGAGATTTACTTACAGCGCTGGAACTTAGTTTATAAGAGAAACATCATATGTGTGTTTATAGATGAGCGTGTGTTTGCTGTGGATGAGACAGTCTGTCCCACTGTTATAAACTCACTTTAACACAGTTTCATCAAGACGTTCCTGTGAAGTCCTTACTTCTGATCTGATATGATTTGGGAAGATATCTGACATCAGTCATTGTATTCAACATGTCTTCGCCCAGGTAATCTTCCCTTTTTACTACTTCAGGAATAAAAAACATAAAGTGTGACTGTTATAAGAGTAAGTGTTCTGTCCTGTTGTCTTCAGTAATGTGCGGGAGAAGATGAGGAAGAAGAGGAGAGAACTGCAGGAGTCTTTAGGAAGAGTCAGAGATGATAAACAGGTTATTATAATAATCAGTATGCAGAACATTATTATTATTATTACTGGGGGTTTTCAACCTGGGGTCCGGGGAAAAGCCTGGAGAAAAACTTCTAAATAATAAGAATAAAAAATAAAATAAAGTATTTAAATAAAGTAATTTCAATCAAATGAATGAATACAAAATGTGATAAAAATAAAAATATTAGTTGTTCATCTGTTAAATATTAAAATTAGATTAAATAAATAAAAATGTATTCATATAAATAAATATAAATTAAACAAATTGAAGTGAGTAGAAACATATATAATGTATCTAAATAAAAACTAATTTTAGATTCATAATATACATATATATATATATATATATATATATATATATATATATATATCTCACACGAGGATGGTCATATTTGGGGGTCTGCAGCATCTAAAAGATTGAAAACCCCTGGTATAATATAATGAACAGTGATTGCCATTTACTATGTTTGTTGTTCATCACCTGTTTTTTTTTGTTTTTTTTTAAGGTGCTGCACTTTTAGGCAATAGAGTGAAACCGTCAGGTTCCGGAAGTCCATTCATTTTCTCCATAGGGAAAACCGATAACTTCTAAACCTTTAAAGACCGCCCTACCGTGAGCCGTGAGGTTGTTAATCGATAGCATTTGCTTCTGTTGAAGCCGTCGACCCGCATCATTTCAGCTTAGTTTTAAAATAATCGTGTTTATTAGCATAATTTGTGGTGAAAAACTACACCACCCATAATGCTGTGCAGAAATTTCACCAATCAGAGAGTAGTAACAAGTAAAATCCGCCTCTTTAGCTCCGCCCACTCCCATGACGCACTGTGAATGACGTAATCATGACGTCCATCCCTACACTCTCTAAAAATATTGAGATGTTTATATATTGCAATAAACTTAAAATATGTAGTTTTAATACATATAATCAACATTTTGTCAATGAGTAGTTTTATATTTTGCCATCATTTTTTATTTGATGATGCTGTTCACAATGCTTCATGGGATTGTAGTTCTTGTATCTTTGTCTTTTTGTCCAATTTTCAAAACCTTTTTTTGCTTCAAATCACAGTTTTATTGTATTTTTAAATCCCTATGGGAGAAATGAATAGAAAAAATCCGGAACCAGTGCCGCTGGAAAAGTGTGCGGGCACTATATGCACTAACATATTTGCTGTATTTTATATCTGAAGTTGCTCGACATGTTTGTAACGTTAGCATACGAGACGAGCAGAATAGCGCTGTAGCTTCACTGAATACATGATTGTGATGGTCAAGTGTGTGCTGATCTGCTGTAGGCTCTGGTTCCGTCAGACTGGGATCTGTCTCGGGACAGTGAACACACTGCGGTGGAGGTTGGTTCTGGACTCACCTTTTCATCTTCCTCTAGCGCTCTAACACTTCCCTGCTAGGCTTTCCTTCAGTGTTGCTTAGCTCTTAGTTCTCTCAGATATAAGCACTCTGTCGTCACTCGCTCAGCAGAATCTCCACGCTACTCTTTTCCACACAGTTCAAGTGGAGGGTGAGTTTAGGAGTAAAGAGGACCACACCTGTGAATGTGTCTTTAAACTGGCGCATATGATTCCAGGTCTTCTGAAGTCATATGCTTTTACATGAAGCATATGAATCATATGGACCAGTTTTATTTTAATAGGCTGAGTAACACATTTCATTCAATGCTTTTCTTCTGGACTCTCTTGATCATTCTTCTTGTATCCGAGCATGTGACTTCCTTAAAACCGGCTTGTGACCAGTGGGGAAAATGCTGTGCGTTATCATGTGATGTAACTGGATTACTAACAGCTAGACCGTCACGATTATTGATTAATGATCGTGGTTATTTGATCTAGTCGCATTTATTTAATAAATAGATAACCGCAATAATTGGGATTAATTGGACTGCATTATTATATTATATTATATTATATAAACATTTTTTTTATAAAAAAACCTGTTGGACTTGTTTTTGACTTTTAATCAGAATTCTGAAAACCTACAAATTGAAGAAAAAAATGGTCACAATGGACATAAATATAGACATTTAAAACATACCCATATGTATATATATATATATATATATATACATATGGAATATTACAATAAAAATATATGATCATCAACACTATCTAATGGACATTATATATATATATATATATATACACACACACACACACACACACACACACACACACACACAAACATATATATATGTGTGTGTGTGTGTGTGTATTTATTATACTTATTATATTTTTTATTGTAATATTCCTAAATATGTTATTTTAGGAGCTGGCAGGTGGAGAAGAGGACCCTGGTGAGACACTCAGACGCTCAGTGATGGCAAAGAGAATGAAAAAAAAGAAGGTCAGGACTGTGCTAACTTTATAAATACATGTAGTGTATGATTAGCAATATACAGAATTTTTTTTTTATTTTTTTTTATACAATTACTACTTGATACAATGATATTTCATTACAATTTTTTTCTGTTTTGAAAATGGTTATTAAAAGTTAAGTTATAATGCAATAAATTTTAATCATCAATTTATTTGATTTTTGACACAATAATGACTACTACAACAATACCATACTACTTATGAATATTCCATTACTATTTATTTATTTAGAAAATGACAATAAAAAGTGAATAATGCAATCAGTTTTAACAATTTATTTGCTTCTTTTTTTGATACGATGATTACCACAGCAATAAAACATAATTTTAATTATTAATACTGTTATGCTATTCTCATCATTATTTTTATTTTAGAAAATGAATGGCTATAAAAAGTCAAGTAATAATACAAAGAATACATGAAATAGTTACTTCCCCTGCAGAAGTGTGAGTATTGGTGCAGGAGATCGTCCCTCTTAGAGGCTGGTAAAGCCTCAGACCTCCTGCGCTCGGATTGGTTCTGTCTGTAATGTCTGCATGTGGTCTCCGTGTTGAAGCTGCTGAAGGAGAGGACGGTGGAGTCTCCTCCAGACGAGGAGGTGACAGCAGTGCCGGAGCGGGACAGACCTGATGATGATGAGGATGATGATGTACAGCCAGTGCGCTCACCGAGAGGTGAGGGAACTCTCCGGTTATACACGTCATTACAAAGCCTAGGTTTCACTAGAGCTACGTCTACATTAATCCGGATAGATTTGAAAATGGGAGTTTTCGTTTAAAAGCGCTCTCCGTCCACTCTAGCGTTTTCAAAAAGTTTGTCATCCACACTGAAACGTCGGAAAACTCTCACAAAAGCTCACTGAGATGATACAGACAGAACAAGACATAATCAAGTTATCACATCATTCTTCTGGCAGGATCATTTTATTTAGAAAAATATCTCAGCATCACTGATGCGTCAAACATTATATGTTTGGTCTAAAACGCTAAAACTGCTCATGTTTTGCCACAGATGCGAGTGAATTTTGTGTCATCTTTGCAGGACTGTGATATGAAGAGTGTGCAAAGTAACATATTTAAGCAACAGTGTGAAAGTGAATAGCTCATAACAGACACAATATCGGTATAAACGTGAATATCTATTGGTACAATATGCGTCACATGACTAAACTTACGTCATCGTTTTAAATACCTCGCTAAAAATGCAGTTTTCAAAGAAACTGTATTAGTGTGGACAAGGCCTGAGGGCTGGGTGCTATGACAGTATATAGCATGTGAACTAAAATAATTCATAATGTGAAGCTGTTCAGTGGTGTCTGTGCACTCTATTCTTACATCCTCACAATCTCTCCAGATCTTCCTCCTCGTCCTGTGATGAGGCCGGGATCCAGCCAATCAGAGGCCAGCATGAGACAGCGCATGACTGAGAAGCTGAGGGCAGCGAAGGTGAAGTTCGTCTAGAATAGAAAGTGTATTTCAGGATATATTTCAGAATACTAACTCACGGTTGTGCCATCTCTTCAGTCTAAAGCTGCCAGTCTTCTAGAGCAGGAAAGCATCATTGAGCCCGCCAGCCGGCTGCAGAGTCTGCGGGACAGAGAAACCCTCACTCGGTTCGACAGAGACGTAAGCACCCCTCCTTTGAAACGGGCAAATTAAAGAAAAATGTCAACATGTAATGTTTGAAAAGTTGAATTGTCCTGGTATGGTCATGTTTAAAGCATTCTTTGTCTCATTTAGTTTCTCTGTCACCATAAACCAAGTATTATAATATGTACTTCCGTTCAAAGTAGATTTCTTTTATTCAGCAAGGACCATTAAATTGATCAAAAGTGACAGTAAAGATAATGCTACAAAATATTTAAATATATTAAATTAAATGCTGTTATTATCTTTCTATTCATCAAAGAATTCTGAAAAAAACACTGTTTCCACACAAATATTGAGCAGCTCGACTGTTTTCAACACTGATAATAATCAGAAATGTTTCTTGATCATCAAATCATCATATTAGAATGATTTCTGAAGGATCATGTGACACTGAAGACTGGAGTAATGATGCTGAAAATTCAGCTTTGAACACAGAAATAATTCGATTTTTACAACATATTCTCATAGAAATCAGTGATTTAAAGTTGTGATATTTCACAATATTACAGTTTTTACTATATTTTTAATCAAACAACTCTTGGTGGTGAGCATAAGAGACTTCTTTCAAAAACATTAAAGTCCCCCTGTGGTGAAAGTCAAGTTTTTAATGTAGTTTATATGTCTATGTGGTGTTTTTAATATGCTTTAAGACAAACCATGTGTAAATTCATAAGTCGACAGCATTGCTGAGTTAGCCTGGTTAAAACCAGACCATTCTCAGTAGTAACTGAGTTATGGTCTGGCAAAGCTTTATTAATAACTCATTTCCAAAGGGGCGTCACCAACGGACGTCGCTCAAATGCCTCTGGGCACAACTGGATAGACCTAAAACCAATCAGAGCGATCGTCATCGTGTAAAGACTCAACATTTTTAATTGGTGCCTCGATTTGGACGGATTAGAAATCGGCTTGAAAGAATCGGCTTTGCCAGACTACTTGCAGAGCAAATCTAAATTTGCCGGAAGTTTGTCTGGGTTTTCCCAGGCTATTGCTGAGTATTTTCTCCTTAAAACTGCAGTGAACCAAAGACAGTCTCAAAAACACGGTTTGAAATCGCTGGTGTTTCTGACGCCACAAACTACCTTGTAACCAATCAGATCAACGTGTGATCGTCAACGAGTGGATCTCTGAGCTGAGTGATTGAGTGGAGGCGGGGCTCATTTGCATATTCATAGAACCGCCAATACTAAATGAGGGAAGGGTGTCGAGTTACATTCAAGCTATTTTAAGACATGAAGAAAAAAATTTAAAGGAAAAAATGCTTAAATATGTCATTTTGGTGATCAAAGATGAGTTTTAAATGATCAAATGATTGACTACAGGGGGACTTCTGAAAAAAACTTCTGAACAGTAGTAAATACAAATGATTTTATATGTTCATTTTATAATTAAGAGTAAAACACACCACCCCTCGTTTAGAAGTTTGAAATGTAATCTGATCTGCTCTCCTCCTGTCATGGTGTCCTCCTCCAGACGGATCCAGAGCTACGGGCTGATGAAGACTCGTCCTTCACTGCCAGGCTGAAGTTTCGTGATGTGGCCAGACGTGCAACCAAAGACATCAGGGTAAGAAGAGACTCCTGTTTCTGCAGCAATAGATATTACATATTATAAAAGGATAGATTCTGACTTTTTAATATTTCTTTACACTCTCTACATTGTGCATCGTTGCATGTGTGTATTAATAAAGATGATATTTCCCACATCAGGTGAAGTATGTGAACATAATTAATTAAGAAACACATTAGAAATCCTCAAATCCTGATGTGTGTGTTTGGTTTCTGAGCAGACCGAAGCTGGTTTGCCGACCGCTGAAGAGGCGTACAACTTCTTCACCTTCAACTTCGACCCAGAGCCTCAACAGCAACGCCCACTTAAGAAAAGACGTCCCGGGAGAAGAGAAGCAGAGGAGGGAGGAGAGGGGGAATCAGGGGAAGAAGACGGAGAGGATGAAGAAGAAGGAGAGGAAGAGAGGGAGTGTGAAGGAGAGGAAGAGTCTGAAGCCAGGGTGACTTGTGTTTGTGTGTTTGTTTCTGATTAGAATAAACAACAGAGACTGTTTTATGGTGTATGTACTTTATGTTAAGATGGACACTAACAAACAACAATGTAATTTCCACATGTAAATTATATCAGTGACCAAACGTTGACCATTCAATCAGGGTCCATATTTTAGGGTCCGTGAACCAAAATATTGGGTAAAAAGTGAGGGCTGTCAACGTTAACGCATACGATTAATTCAAAATTAACGTGTTAAAATAACTGAACACAAATAAATTACTGAAGCATGCGGAATTGTTTCAAGAACTGACAAAAATGTAAAATGTGTACCTTGAATGCAATGTAAGTCGCTTTGGATAAAAGCGTCTGCCAAATGCATAAATGTAAATGTAAATTAACGCAATTTATGTCACGCAGTTAGATGATCTTAAAAGCCGGGAGTTTATCAAGCTGAGTATCCATAATGGCACAAGCACATGTTACTCTGGTAGTCTGAAATCTCCATTTGACCCCTTTAACTTGATTTCACTTCTCGGTTCAGATCATTTTAAGCCGCTAAACTCTGGGAAAGTGTTTAGTCCAATAATCCAGTAAGCAAAATCATTCAAACAATCAGTCCAAACAGCGCTAAGTTAAAGAGAACCAGCTTGTTAAATCAGAGATGAGACTCAGATGAGTTGTAGGATTTCATTTTTTTATTAAAATTAAAAATAGTAAACTATTGACAGCTCTAGTTAAAATGTATATACATTGTACATATTTTTTAAATATGACTGGTCACATTTTTTCACCTTTTTAATAAATGTTTTGCAGTTCATTGGGCAATGACTTATTATACAAATATATTTTAAGTCATCGATGCAGTCTCTCAATTAATATTAGCCTATAAAAATTGCATTTATTGTAATTTTAAAGAATTACAACAACAACAAAAAAGTTTTCGATTAGATATAGCGTGCTTCATTACTTGGAGATTTCATATCAACTACCCTTAATGCAATTCAATCCCTGTTTAGGATGAAGATGCTCCACTGGTCAGAGATGAGGAGGAGGATTTGTTCATCATTGACCAATCAGCACAGGACTTCCTGGAAGTGAGGAGAGCGGAGTATATGGACTACAGTAGGCGACTGCAGAGGGAGCGAGAGACACTGTTTGTTCCCAGCATGAGGACAGGTACACAAACAGAAACACTCTTTATCTTAACCCTCCTCTAGCAGGTCGAATGATGGGTACACCTTGTGTCCCACAGTTCCTGCCTCGAGTAAGCTGGCCGAGAACGTGCGTCCCCGGTACCTGGAGGAGGAGGGGTTATATGTGGGCGAGAGGCCACACGTCTGCCTGACAAATCAGAACATTTTGGAAAACCGAATTCTCAAGCAGGGCGAGGTAATGAAGAGAAATCATGATCGGGCAAGAGCACAAAACTTCATATACTAACGTCTATGAAAATGAGGGATGCGCCGATACGAACATTTTGGCTGATACCGATAACCGATAATTCTTTATATTTGAAAGCCGATAATCGATATGTATATAAGCCAATAAATCTAAATCCAAATCTAAATCTGATAACAAAAACAAAAGTCTCACCATTAAAATCCATGTCCCAAGCACACAATTATAAAAATGTTCTCATAATTTCATGTAGTCTTAATTCATATCATAATTTCATATGACAGACACATGTTGCACTGAACTTTTCCAATCATATTTCAAGCAATTCAAAACCATTATAGTGAACTGTGCGCATCTGAAGTGTCTCAGCTGGAGGAAATAATACATTATTTATCTGCTTTTATATATATTGGCCAAATTTCTTTATTGGGCCGTTAACGTTAACAGTAAAATGAACATGTATCGGCAAATACCGATATGGTGGCCGTTATATCGTGCATCCCTAATAAATATGATACTGTAAAAAACAAATGTTTACAAATGTTATTATCTGTAATGTGAGTGTTTGTGGTTTCTGCAGGGAAGGAAGTGGTTTGGAGACGATGGGCGTATTCTGGCTCTGCCCGACCCAATCAAAGAGTCGTCCTCCAGACCGCCTCTCTTCCACCTGGAGGATGAGCTGGACCCTGCGCTGCAGACGGCCTACAGAAAGGTCAGAGATCCAGCTAATGAGAACTGTAATCACGTTAGATTCTCTGTGTTTTTCTTCTCGGAAGCTTTGCGTTTTAATGAGCTGATAAAATATTTAAACTCAAATCAATATTTCATGTCTTAAGTGGCAAATAGGCGTGTACTAAGTTGCTCTGTAATAAGCACTTTGCGTCGGTTTCCTGATCACCATGTTTGGGTTTATTTTGTTATAACAACCGGCTGGATGTACATAATGCTTTATATCACAAATCCATTTTTTGACTGTCCCGTTAATACAAGTTCCCAGGCTGCTTCAATGAGTGCTTTCAACAAATAACTAGTTATTAGATTTGGCAAAGGAAACATGACTCGTATTAAATGCACTGGTTTTGGATGACAGTTGTCTATGGTCCCAAGGCACCAGACCTCAGATGCTTGTCTTGAGATGAAGAATCCGTCGTTTTCTTTCCCACATAAAATTATTGGAATCAACACAAAACCCTGTTCACAATCTATTTTCCTTTTCTTTTTTTGACTTTAGAAGATAATTAATTCCAGGGACCCCAGGTCACTAGGTCTGGGAAACATGGAGTAAAATCACATGGCAAGTTGTGAAAATTTCTAAAGTGAATATTTTTTTTACTAGCTTAGCTTTGCTTAGCTTATCTCTAATAATATTTCATGCTCTTTTCCGACTTTTAAAAATCATGCTAAAATGCAATCCTGTAATGTATACTAGCACTTTTTGGTTTCAAATCCTCCATGCAGCCCGTTTCCAGGCAATATGAACCGCCAATAATATTTGTTGAGATGAGAGGTGTGAGAACGGAGATGGGATCCAGATGTGTGGTGATGTCACGGATTCTGCTGTGAGACGGGGCAGTGAGGTCACATGTGCCGGTCACGCCTTACAGAACTCAAAATAGGAGATATGTAATGGATATTAGGATGTACACACACACACACACACACACACACACACACACACACACACACACACACACACACACACACACACACACACACACACACACACACACACACACACACACACACACACACACACACAACGGAGTGATAACACACCCACTCAGCCATGTGTGTTTAATAAATCGAGATACTTGAAATACAAATTGAAATGAATCAGAAGAAGAACACGCCATGAGGACACATCTGAATATTAAAATGCTCACAGACATGTGGAGCTAATTGACACAAAGTGTTCTGGTAATGCAACCCATTAAAACATAAAAGAGTGAGAATGAGAATCATGAAGTGGATATCAGGAGTGCATGGCTGATAACCAGTGAGAAAGCCACAGTATACTTAGTTCCTCATGCACAGTACAGGCAGTAGAGGAGTAGTGTTGACTCTCAACCATTCAACCCTGTTATTAAGAAAGAAAAACGATTACAGGCACTTTCCATGGTACGCTACAAAACAGGACCTGACTCAATTAAAACAACGTTTTTTTGTTTTTCCATTTTCTTTTAGAACAAGTGAATGTTGACATGTCAACTCTGATGTTATGATAAAGTCGCTAAATGCTAAAGTTGTCACGGTACGTGGTATTGAAGCACATGAAGGGGAGGAATTATACTAGGAGAAAGACTTAAAATAACAATATTCTGGAAAACGCGGGAGTAAAATATGCACTTGATAATCTATAAATCGTGTTCTGTGGGCAGTGTTTATGTAAATTTTAGGGTTAGTGATGTCTCGTTGGTTAACGAGAACCAACAAACACTAAGGGAGAACTGAAGGCTTATAAGCATGACCAAACAAAGGAAACTAATAAGTTGACTAACAAGACACAGGTGAATGAAATGACTAATTCAACTAATTCTCACTATTAACTAGTTGCTAATTAGCATGCATTTACTAGGATATTGACTGTTTATTAGTACATATAAAGCACATATTAATGCCTTATTCTGCATGATTATATTCTACATCCCTTAATTCTACCCAATACCTAAACTTAACAACTACCGTACTAACTATTAATAAGCAGTACACATAAGATAGTAGTTAATAATGAGAACTGGACCCTAAACTCATATTTGGTCACAATCATCTACAAAACTGAAAAGCATCTCTTTGTGTTATAAAAGTGCAAATTAAACAGAACAATGAAAAATAAAACAGCAACATTTAAGCCATCATTTAAGGTCATACAGATAAGAGTAAGACATCATTCGAAACTTAACTCTCACTCACAATAAAAACAAAACATTGTGCTTTTGTAAAATAAAAATAAAAACAATAAGGATGCTGCTTTCTGCCGTCCAGGTTTCCTTTCCGTGAAGTTAATGGAGCACATCACAAAGATTAATCTAAACTCAGTGTATCGGCTACTAGCAAGCTCTTGCATGCCATTTTAACTCTTGCTTTGGGTTGGTGCGTAGATCAACTCTTCTTCTTCTGCTCTTCTTCCTGTTTTGGCGGTTAGCAAACAGTGTTGCATTAAAGGGGTGGTATAATGCCCTTCTTACAAGATGTAAAATATGTATTTGATGTCCCCAAAGTGTGTATGTGAAGTTTTAGCTCAAAATAAAATACCCCACAGATATTTGTATATAGCATGTTAAAGTTGTCACTTTTTGAGGGTGAGCAAAAACACACCGTTTTGTGTCTGTCCCTTTAAATGCAAATGAGCTGCTGCTCCCGGCACAGGGGGCGGAGCTACAACAGCTTGTGTCCTTTTACCTCACACAGACATGCACTTCAAATTAAAAAAAAAACTTTTAGCCTTTTATGTTCAAACCGGAGTCAAGACAATGATGGAGAGACTCAAGAAGTGACAACATGTAGAAGCAACAGGACATTTCTGAATGGTTAGTTGATGAATTTATGTAGCTTATGTGTAGTTATCTTCTAGTCATTGATTAGCATATTCTGTCTTGATAATCTATAAATTGTGTTCTGTGGGCAGGGTTTATGTAAATTTTAGGGTTAGTGATGTCACTAACCCGGGAGGAATGTGGTGTAGTCTCTACCAGCCGTTTGTTGTAGTCCTTAAAAAGCGATTTCTTTAAAAGCAAATATCTCCCTTTGCTTTGAACTTTGAGCGTTGTAACTTTGCAGATGTTGTTAGTTACTTCGATTTTCACGCACAACCATTTCTAGGGTTTACAAAGAATGGTGTGAAAAGGGAAAAACATCCAGTATGCGGCAGTCCTGTGGGCGAAAATGCCTTGTTGATGCTAGAGGTCAGAGGAGAATGGGCCGACTGATTCAAGCTGATAGAAGAGACTGAAATAACCACTCGTTACAACCGACGTATGCAGCAAAGCATTTGTGAAGCCACAACACGCACAACCTTGAGGCGGATGGGCTACAACAGCAGAAGACCCCACCGGGTACCACTCATCTCCACTACAAATAGGAAAAAGAGGCTACAATTTGCACAAGCTCACCAAAATTGGACAGTTGAAGACTGGAAAAATGTTGCCTGGTCTGATGAGTCTCGATTTCTGTTGAGACATTCAGATGGTAGAGTCAGAATTTGGCGTAAACAGAATGAGAACATGGATCCATCATGCCTTGTTACCACTGTGCAGGCTGGTGGTGGTGGTGTAATGGTGTGGGGGATGTTTTCTTGGCACACTTTAGGCCCCTTAGTGCCAATTGGGCATCGTTTAAATGCCACGGCCTACCTGAGCATTGTTTCTGACCATGTCCATCCCTTTATGACCACCATGTACCCATCCTCTGATGGCTAATTCCAGCAGGATAATGCACCATGTCACAAAGCTCGAATCATTTCAAATTGGTTTCTTGAACATGACAATGAGTTCACTGTACTAAAATGGCCCCCACAGTCACCAGATCTCAACCCAATAGAGCATCTTTGGGATGTGGTGGAACGGGAGCTTCGTGCCCTGGATGTGCATCCCACAAATCTCCATCAACTACAAGATGCTATCCTATCAATATGGGCCAACATTTCTAAAGAATGCTTTCAGCACCTTGTTGAATCAATGCCACGTAGAATTAAGGCAGTTCTGAAGGCAAAAGGGGGTCAAACACAGTATTAGTATGGTGTTCCTAATAATCCTTTAGGTGAGTGTATACCGTTACTCCCCTACTATAAAGTATATATTGCTTTACATGAGTGTACTTTATGTATGTGGTAAATTTTGATATACTTATAGTAGCTCTATGTCAGAGCTATTAATTCATTATGTAGTGATATTGATGATTACGATACCTGTAAGGTTTTGTTCAGTAAGTCTGATGAATAATTGTAGTCAATAGTTATGTTATTAGATTGATTTTAAAGGGTAACTCTCGCCAAAATTGCTCTTTTTGTTAATCTACCCGAGTCAAACTTTCGTGTAAAAGCATAATTAGAATGGAAACGCCACTTTTAAGATTGACCGTATTTTCGTTTTAAGCATCAAAATCGCTATTTTTAAAACACTAAGAAGGCTCGACACAACAACTGGAATTTTGTCTGTCAAAAGTAGTCGAATCGAATGCAAAATTCCTGACAAAATTTCAGCCATCGGAAACACTAACTTGATCAAGTGAGTCGTACAAAACCTTTATTTTTAGTAAACTCTGTGAACACAAACAATGTAGTCAATGCTGGAGTTCATGTGTCGAGCCCCTGGTGTTTCTTCGAGCAAAGTTTCATGTTGTGTCGAGTCTTCTTAGTGTTTTAAAAATAGCAATTTTGATGCTATCATAGAAGTGCCCCATGCACTCCCATTCAAAAGGCATTTTGACCTAAAACGAAAATACGGTCAATCTTAAAAGTGGCGTTTCCATTCTAATTATGCCTTTACACGAAAGTTTGACTCGGGTAGATTAACAAAAAGACCCTAGGTTCAATTTTGGCGAGAGTTACCCTTCACATGTAAGATGAAGTTGTGGGAGTCTTTGAGGTCCGTCCAGGATTGAGCAGTTTAGTGCAGGGAGACGCAGTGTTTGGGAGCAGCAGAAGTTCTTCTGGTATGGAAGATTGTAGAGAAGCAGCCGTTGAATCATTGAGATGCACCTTGAGCTGGTCACACGCACAAGTTGTGATTTGTAGATGTCGAAAAGCAAAAGCTCGCTGAGCCAGAGCTGGATCTCTAATAACCTCAGGATAAGAATCCCAAGGGTTGGAAGGAACGTGAATAGACTAATATTAGCATAGATGCCATTCAGTTTATTTAAAGCAGAGTTAAACCTAGGGACAAACTTAATATCCTTAAAGTTTTATTCACTGACCCTTTGTTGCAAAATAACAAAAAATCTACTTTTAAGACTATTAGTGGAAATGCATACTACTTAATGAATGATATGTCTTCATACTGAATTAATGACATATGGTGTTTCCCCGGTTGTCGGCTCTGTTTCAGGCTCTGAAGTCGAAGCACGTGAACCTCTACATATCTGGAATGGGCGATCCCCAGTCAGACTACCAGCTGGATGTAGATGTGTCGGGCCTCATCTTCTCCCATCATCCTCTCTTCAGCCGTGAACATGTGCTGGCAGCCCGTCTCGCCCAGCTGTACGATCAGCACCTGACCAGACAGCACAAGAGCATCACGCGACTCCTGACCGATAAGGTAACGCAGAAGAGGGGCATCAAAACCAAGCCTCCTGTTCTTAAAACTCACTCTGAATGTGTGTGTGTGTGTGTGTGTGTGTTTGTGTAGTTGAACGGCTTGAGGAACACGATACATAATATGCTTGAGCTACACAGAGGAGAGGCTCTGAGTCAGGTGACCCAGCAGAGGATGGCAGAGTACAAACAGGAAGTGAGGTAAGAAACAGGGTTCATACAAGGTGCTTGAATTTGACTCTTTAACATTTAAGTCCTGGAAAACCCTTGAAAACAGCCATGTTTGCAAAGAGGTACTTGAAAAGTGCTTGACTTATTTAAATACAATATATACTCATATATGAGTATTCGAAAAAACACAAATGCAATCTTTTCACGCAAAATTAACACTGCAGCCCATCTGATAAACCCCCATCAGACCTTTGCTTGATACGAAGTAACATTATAATATAAAATATTCTTTACTGAACAATAATAGCAATTATAAACTTTGTATTTAATATATATATATATATATATATATATATATATATTATTAAATACAGTACAGGCCAAAAGTTTGGAAACATTACTATTTTTAATGTTTTTGAAAGAAGTTTCTTCTGCTCATCAAGCCTGCATTTATTTGATTAAAAATACAGAAAAAAAATGTAATATTGTGATATATTATTACAATTTAAAATAATTGGTTTTCAGTTTATTATACTTTAAATGATCATTTATTTCTGTGATGCAAAGCTGAATTTTCAGGATCATTACTCCAGTCTATCACATGATCCTTTAGAAATCATTCTAATATTCTGATTTATTATGAGTGTTGGACACTGTTCTGCTGCCTAATATATTTGATGAATAAAAGGTTAAAAAGAACTGCATTTATTCAAAATAAAAAAAATATTTTCTAATAATAAATCTTCTTTACTATCACTTTTTATCAATTTAACACATCCTTGCTGAATAAAAGTATTGATTTATTTCAAAAAAAGAAAAAAAGAAATTACTGACCCCAAATTACTGACCAGTAGTGTATATTGTTGTTACTATTTTTAAAACATTTGCTTCTTTTTTTTTATTCATCAAAGTATCCTAAAAAAAGTATCACAGGTTATGAAAAAATATAAAGCAGCAGAACTGTTTCCAACTTTGATAATGAATCATCATATTAGAATGATTTCTAAAGGATCATGTGATAGACTGGAGTAATGATGCTGAAAATTCAGCTTTGCATCACAGAAATAAATGCTTCTGCTTGATGAGCAGAAGAAACTTCTTTCAAAAACATTAAAAATAGTAATGTGTCCAAACTTTTGGCCTGTACTGTATATTGCAAGTTGTATTTTGGATACCTTATATCTGTAATTTGAGTTAAAAAATACTAAAGATATTGTTTGATAAGTGCGATCTCTGATTGTAGTCCTTCAAAACCCAAAAAGTAGTGCTTGAAAAGTCCTCGAAAGTCCTGGAATTTAATTTTACAGTATCTGTACGAACCCTGAAGAAACTTCCAATCACCTCTACCTTCAGTATATATTTATGATAGTTATTCTGTCACATTTAAATCTGTCCTCTGTATTCTCCTGTACATTCAGACACACTCGTCAGTTGCGTGATGTGGAGCAAGAAAAGGACAGAGCTCTCCTCAAAAGCATCATCAGAGTGTGGAAGGAGCTCAAAGCTCTCAGAGACTTCCAGAGATTCACCAACACGCCTTTCAAACTCTTCGTCAGGAGGTATGTCATCATATGTCATGTGTCATATGTTTTGTGCTTTGTGTAATGTGGCTTTACCTCTGCAGGGAGAAGGTGGAGAGAGAGCAGGACGAGCAGGAGTATGAGAATGACATTGTGGCGGAAGTGGAAGAGCTGCAGGCGGAGACAGAGGAAGATTATCAGAAGAAGATGAGTGAGTACAGAAGACAACATGAGCAATGGAAATCCTGGAAGAGAAAACAGGTACCACTACACATGCAATGCAGTCGCTTGCATTCTCATTGTTAGTCGCCCTTTAATTTAACTTTAATTTAACTTTAATTTAAAATCAATGATTTTGTCTCTTTGTTCCTGCAAATCATGGTCAATGTTAATAGCCACTTATGTTTTGTCTTAAAAACTACAGTTTATGCATCCCTAATCCTGTTTGAAACCAGATTTGACATGAGATGTTCACAACATGCTTCTGATTCTCTCAGAAAGTCTTAAAGAAAAAGCAGAAAAAGAAAAGACAGCAGGAGGAAGAAGAGGAGGATGAGGAAAGTGAGGAGGAGTTGGGAGAGGAGCCAGAGAAGCCGGATCCTCCAGAGAAACCAGACATGGGCTCCCTGGAAGAGCAAGTGCGGGAGAAGGCTGCCAGGATCCGCAGGAAACCTGGAGAACCGGTTCTGATTCCAGAACTTACCGTCTCTGGGCCGGTCACCCCCAATGAGCAGTGTCCTCGGTGAATGAACACACACACACACACACACACACACACACACACACACACTGATACACTTACCTAAGACCTTCAGGGTATTGAGTGTCTTTAAAAAGATAAATAAATGAGGGCCGTTCACACAGAATGTGTTTTTCCGTTTCACTGCTCTACTTTTCCATTGTTTTTCAATGTAAACACATGCTAGATGGACGTGTTTGACCGCTGCGCTCGAGTCTATTGCATCACACGGCATTCTAAAAACGTCGCGCTCAAGTTAAAATGAGTTCAACTTTAAAATAAATAAATAAATTGTTGCTTCACTGCCCTTCGTTTTGTGTGAATGGCTCCTAACGGTGTTATCCAAGGTAAGCAACACTTAGGGGACGTTTACACGGCAACGATATGCTTAAAACTGGGACGTTTTTCCTTTGTTTTTTCCTTTTCCTTTGAAAACGACTAAAAACGCTGTATTCTGCTGCCAGGCCATTAGATGGCGTTGAAACACTATAGACTGAACACGTACACGTAATACGCATGATGTCATCGTCTTCAGAGATTCGTGTTTTCGTTGTTTACCGTTTTTAAAAAACGGTTGAAAACCCGTTTTCAAAAGATTGTGTTTTCAGCCAACCAAAACGCAGTTGTCGTGTAAATGAACGGCCAAAACGCATACAAATTTTACGTTTTTAGTAGAAAATGGTGTCGCGTAAACAGCCCCTTACTTTTGCTCTTATTTGAAGTTAGTGATTTGAACAAACCCCTTAAACCAGGGATGCCCAATCCTATTCCTGGAGATCTACCTTCCTGCAAAGTTCAGCTCCAATCCTGATCAAACACACCTGAAGCAGCTAATTAAGATCTTCAGGAGCACTTGATGATTACAGACAGGTGTGTTGGAGCTGAATCTCCAGGAACAGGATTGGGCACCCCTGACTTAAACTGTCTTTAGTATTAAACTTCCAGGCATAACTTGTCCCATACTGTTTGTCCTTTATATGTATATGAATGAAGCTTGTGGACATAAATTGGACAAAAAAATAAATAAATAAAAATTCTACGACTAAAACACCTCAACAACCACACGGCAAAGCCCTGGCAACTACCTGCAATATTCCAGCAATGCCTTCGCAACTTCCCAGGATGTCCAAGCCTCCACCCTCAACACCTGTGCTACTGCTAAAACATGTAGAATACCTCAAGGCTGTGATACAAAAAGCCAACGGTTGGCCAGTGTTGGGTCATCGTTGAGCATCTTTCGGCCTTGTTTTACACTAGTAAAACAGTTGTAGTAAAGCAGTTGCTCATTATCATGCACCGAAACAGGTCGCTGTGAACAGAGCTGTTTTTGAGGAGGTAAAAAGGGTGTTGTTTTACACAACCATTGAGGAATTTTAACCAAAGTATATTACAAACTTTACACGAAGACCCTAAAGAGTCATACCAACTTGTGGAAATGGGCATCCGATGACCCCTTTAAGGCAACGACACGAGGTGACAACACAGTCCGATTCGTTGCTGCTAGTTCATTGATGTTGGTTTGATGTGTCTGGGCCTTTAGAAAGACAAACTTCAATAACGCCATTACAACCTTAAGACCACTCAGGACACCTTAACAACTCCCTGAAAACCCCCATCAACCCTTGCATTGTTTCAGTCACTTTTGCCTGGGTAAAGACTCAGAGTTTCTCCAGAAAAAGTAAACTAGTTTTTGTATGTGCCTTGTTTAGTGCCGAGTTTGCTCGTAGAGAGGATGTGTCCAAGCGTGCCCTCTTCATCAAGGTCCTGTACAACGATAAAGAAGTTTCCAGAACGGACAGTCGAGCCCTCAACATGGATTTCAGAGTCCACTTTGGTCAGATCTTCAACCTGAAGATTGTGAACTGGCCAGAAAGCATCAAACTGCAGGTACGGTTGGGAGTGTATGCACAATTCCTTTGCCGTTTGTTGTGTATGCGTTTCAGACGTTCTGGATGTTGTCTCGCAGGTGTTTGAGGGTGTCGGCTCATCTTTCACCCTGCTGGTGGAGGTGTGTGTGCCGGTTCCAGAATCTTCTGTCCTGACCGGCAGTGCACCATCTGAGGAGATGGAGTTCAGCAGCAACCAGAGAGTCACCTTCAACCACGAGGGTGTTGGCAGTGGTAAGTCAGGGATAATGTACATCCAGCCGGTTGTTATCTCAGAATAAACCCCCGACAGGGTGATGAAGACCCCTACGTGAAACGGAGTTGATATATTTTATTATGTCTTTAAATGCGAAGCTTCTGCGGAGAGAGCGGTTTCTAGCGCGGCGTGTTTAAACTAGACGGACATTTAAGGGATACGGTATACAGTCACACCACTTATTACACAACATTTCAACACATAAATAATTATGGAGATGAGAGAAATATTGATCTCAGATTAAACTGTTTTAAAATCATAGCTGTTTTCTTATAATCCAACAGTGTACAAAACAATAGTCACAAAATGGCAGCAGCTGCGTTTGTATGAAACGAGAGAGCGTGTTCACGATGCTGGATGGCATAATTAAATAACTGTACGCAAAATATTTTAATATTAATATTTTATTAGCTCACCAAATGCAAAACTTCCACGAAGAAAAAACAAGCGTAAAGCGCTGCTGATTTCAGTAACCCGGATGAGCCATTTGTAGGAAGTCAAATGATTCAGCCTTCAGGTTGTTTTATATTTCATTTGTGGTAGGTGTCCCGTTCTCTTTCGAGGCTGACGGCACCAGCACACAGACCCTGCTGACGTCAGGGAAGCTCTCCTGCTGCGTGTCATGGGCTGTAGGGGAAGATGACGTCCCCCTTGCTCCCCCGTCCAGTCAGCCTGCAGGGGGCATGTACAGGTCAGAGACCCAGCCCTGCATTAGCGTGTTGTTTTCAGAGTTGTGCTGGATAAGATGGACTGTTTCTCTCTCTCTTCAGTGGTATTGGGCAGATGGACGCTATTGCCTGTATCGGGGCATCTAGTCTGAATGACAGGAAGAAATTGGGGAAGTGGGCGGCTGAGTCTCGCCTCGACCCTAACGACCCCAACAACACCTCCATCATGCAACTACTCTCGGTACATTTCCCAGAACTCTTGAATACACCTTTAATCATTGCGAGTCACAAGACTGTGCCTATTAGCCATTCTAATTTGAAAAAAGACAGACACCAGCACCGGTCTGTTGCCATTGATGGAGAAATATGCAGTTTAGTCAATAAATATTTGAGTACTCAACACCACTGTAGAAAATACCAATAGGAATCTATTATTCTTGGTGTCTCTCTCTCTGTGTCTGTAGCTGGTGAGTGGTGGAGATGTGGCGGTTCCCGAATACTTTCGTCTGGAGCAGCTTCAGGAGGAGTTTAATTTCGTGAGCGATGAGGAGCTGCAGCGTTCCCGTCGCTTCCGTCTCCTGAGGCTGCGGAGTCAGGAGGTGGCGGAGTTCCGGCACTTTAAATGCGTCCCCTCCATGGAGCGCGAGATATCCCAAAATGTGTTCCAGGTGAGATCACTTAACCTCTGTGAAAACCATAGACTGTGAAAAATATGTGTCCGTGACATCACCCGTAGGCTTTTGAAGAGCATTTTTGAAGGCCAAAGTGGGCGGAGCCGGCCGTCGCCATCTTGGCAGCGCGTCACTCCCCGATAACAGAAAATGGGCAAAAAGGCGGGATTAGCTGAGGTGACGTGGCGCTAACAGACAGCAGACAAACGGCTAGTAGTGACAGCAGCGGCAATCCACCTGTCACTCAAGTGGCCACGCCCTTAATTATGCAGAACTTTAAGGCTTAATATAAATTAAACGGGTGAGTTTAAAAAAAATTAACCCCCCTCACATTTTTCATGAAGGGCAAAATTAGCAATATAGACCAAAACCACTTTCTGTCCCCTGCTGTAAACATATTTTTTTCTGCTGTAAAATTGAGCATATTAAAGGTAGGGTAGGTAATCCTGTTCAGAAACACTTTTTTTTATACTGGGTGAAATGGTCCTTCCATCCTGATAGTAGTCAATACATTATGTGTTTAGAAAAAGGAATGAAAAAAATCAGACCTCTGTAGCAGCTGCAGGACAGTAAAAACTCTGACCAATCACTGCCATTCGGTGCGAATGTAAAGAACCAATCAGATGCCTTCATGTCTCGTGCCCGCCCCGAGCCCCACTGCGCGCGCTGCCCTGCGTGCACTCATCACATGTCACCGTTCCCGGAAATATTCAGCTCAAAGCACCTGCATATGCAGTCAGCGAAGGCAAACAAGGCAAAAACTACTTCCTCGGACCCTGCCCGCACTCTTGAACGACCTCCTCTGCTTCGCCCTCAACCCCGGACCTGTCCTCGAACCGACGATGCGGTACTTGTCTCCGGACTCGGAGTGTACGTTAGTCTTCATTAGAGTCAACAATGTTTTCATCATGGAAACTCTTACATGCAAAACACTGTATATGTTATGAATCTTACACGAAATTCATCTTCATCACAGTGTAACTGATGGTAATGGAAAAACGTGTATCAATGCAACCTGTTTTTAGTTTTGCCTTATAAATATAGCTCGTTACCGAATGAAACTTTACCATTATCGACATGCTAGCTTGATAGTGAGTACTAAAAGAAATCTTATTTGTTTATATTCATAGTGATAAAGTTAGGTATTTTATTACATGTGATTCTGACATGATGTCACTGTATGTACTGCGCTCCTTCCTCTCCACTCGTCTCAGGTAATAAATGCGTCTTGTTCCAGCCTGAGCGTTTGGCGTCGCGCGTTCATGTGTTTTGGGGGTGTGGCTTTGGAAGGAGCTCAGAAGGGAGGGGGTGGAGTGAATGGAAATAATGAGCTGTGTTTATTGCAGATTAAAAGGTCTACAGTCACTCGATTTTTAAATTTTCTTTTTCAGAGTACTTACATTTTAATTATGTATTGGTATATAAAGACAGTTTAAACAAATTTGGAATGTTTTTTTTTTTAGAAAAATGATTACCTACCCTACCTTTAACATGGGGGTCTATAGGATTGACTCTCATTTGGAGCCTGTCTCTAGTGGCCAGTCGATGAATTGCAGTTTAAGTGACTTCCATGTTGGATTCAAGAGAGAGACCGGAAGGTTGCCGGTCGGTGAAAACGTTGTTACAACAGAACTGTCTGTGAAGTGATGGGTGTCCTACGATGGTCCAGACTAGATGAAGGGCCAAGGGCTTCAAAGAGATAGTGTTTGAAAGTTGCATTTAAAGATTAAATAGAAAACACTTTAAAAAAAGGTAAATTATTATAGTTTATTGTAGTGCCACCTAGTGTCGAGTAGATGTCTGTGCAAGATGTCATGGCAAGTCTGTGACTGAAATGTACAGTTAATGTAGGTTTGCAGCACCTGCAGTGCAATGTAATAACAGTCTTATCTTTTAGGAAGCATGTAATTAGTTCATATGTTAATTGAACATATGTTAGAACAAATGGGTGGATTTGTGTCATTATTTTGTTTCAGGATTATGAGAAGAGACTAAAGGATGGCGAGATCATCGATACAAAAGAGCACATTGATTCACATCGAGCCCTCGTGGCCAAATATCTGCAAAAAGTGAGTGATGAGTTATGGAGTTATTTTGCTCTCTTTCTTACTAGGACTAGCGTTCAAAAGTTTGGGGTCGGGAAGATTGTTACAAATATTTTTGAAAGAAGTCTCTCAAGCTCACCTTGGCTGCATTTATTTGATCAAAAATAGAGCAAAACAGTATTTTTTATTTATTTATATTATTACAATTTTGTCTTGATGTTTTAAACATGAAAGAACAGTGTACAGTAATGCAAGTTGTGTATAGGATAAATGTGGTATGTATGGATTGGTCTGCAAAGGGCCCTTAAAATCAAATTCCCTCTCAAATTCTCTCTTTGTCCCTCTGTCTCAGGTTCGGGAGTCAGTCATTAATCGTTCCCTTATAGCGAAGCATCATTTCATCCTGTCCGATGTGGTTTCGGAGGACGAGGTTCCCAGCATCGGGTAAAACGTCTCTATTGTTGATCTCATTTATTTTAAATAGAGGCGTATGGAGGCATCCTCATCTTTAAGATATGGTCTGGTACACATACTCACCCAGTAACAAATGCTCTTTCTTTCAAGCTAAATCCAGTTCATGCACTGTAGTTAATTAAACAGTCCCTCCAGAAAAACGCATTTATGCGATCGCATGATTCAATGCATAATCAGCCAAAGTCCGCATATTTATGCGGGGGACGCATTTTTTCAAATACGCCGCACTTTCGCCGCATAAATTGCAGATTTCCGCGCGCAAAATATGCGGGCTTGCATGATTTCATAATCCCCGCACTTTCGTTGCAAAAAGTCACATATATCTTAGCAGAAAGTTGAAAAATGTTGCGTTTACTTCACACAAGCGCAGCCATTTCCCCTGTTGACATGGGAACGTTATGAAGTGACGTAATTACGCGACATCATTGAAAAGCTGCAAACCCTGCGATGCCGATGAAACCATGATGAAGCCCGCAAATCATTCTCATTTACCAACAAACATAAGCGCAAAAGACCGCGCAAAGCAGTTTCCCAGTGTGTTACATGACAGTGGGAGCAAATTATTGTGTTATTGTTTTGTATAGCTACCTCTGTAAAACAGGAAGCACACATTTTATTTTTTTTATATTTATTCATTTTTACAGAAGTTGTAGCATTCATTTTGTAAAGCTACAGAACTTGTTCGACTCATCAATGTTTTGTAAGTTTGAGCCATGTGTTTATTAAGGTCTGAAATAAAACAAGATGAGAACTTAAATATTCCCAGCACTTTATGTGATGTAGTATGCTTGCTTCTCATATGAAGTAATAAGAAATGACTCTTTACATTAAAGTAGTAGCCTAGTGAATAGGGTGTTGGGGGAATCACTTTTTTTTTCTCTTTTTCATCAAACCGCAGTTTTTGCAAGTTCCCGCAATTTTTGCAAGTTCCTGCAATTTCATCGCATAAAATTGCATAAATATCCCGCATATTCCATCGCATTTTTTAAGAAAACGTGCCGCATAATCAAGGATTTTTGCCCGCAACAATCACAAAAAAACTCCGTGTTTTTCTGGAGGGACTGATTAAATAACTATTGTACTTGATGATGATGATTATGTAGAAGCAGTTTATGGTATGTTCATGCCATGGGCAGTGTAGTTTGAGCACGGACTGCAGAGCGCCAGTTTTTATCTATTTTATCTGTATAAAGTGATCTTTATTTGACAGCTCTCGTATTTTATTTCTCTTTTGTTTCTCCTGTATGTTTGTATATTCAGTGGTCCAGGTGCTGGGTATGTTCTGAGGATTTTTCCGTTCTTTTTTCAGTCTTTTGTGTTCCTTTATTTTCCTTGTGTTCCTCCCCTCAGATCTGTGTGTTCATGAGATGCCATTTTCTGTAGAATTAGTCAGTGTAAAGTATGTTAGAGGAGTCCAGTCCCACACTGCAGTGTGTGTGTGTGTGTGTGTGTGTGTGTGTGTGTGTGTGTGTTACTGTGGAAATCACACACTCAGAGAGTGTTTGTGTGTGTTTGATCTGCTGTATGGTGAGTACTGATAGTGTGTTTAGAGCAACAGTACTAATGTATGTGTGTACTCACCCTCATGTTGTTACAAACCCATGTCCTCCAAACACAGCAAAGCAAACACACACCTTTTGAGGTGCAAGTTAAAGGAAAAGACTTAATGCAAAGAGAATATAACTGCACACTCTCTTTAAGTCCCCCTGTGGTGAAAATCCAGTTTTTAATGTTGTTTATGTGTCTATGTGGTGTTTTTAATATACTTTAAGACAAACCATGTGTAAATTCATAAGTCGACTCCTTTGCTGAGTATTTTCTCCTTAAAACTGCAGTGAACCAAAGACAGTCTCAAAAACACGCTTTGAAATCGCTGGTGTTTCTGACATCACAAACTACCTTGTAACCAATCAGATCAACGTGTGATCGTCAACCAGTGGATCTCTGAGCTGAGTGAGTGAGTGGAGGCGGGGCTCATTTGCATATTCATAGAACCGCGTATACTAAATGAGGCAAGAGTGTCGAGTATATTCAAGTATAAATTATTCAAGATATCTTAAGGCATGAAGAAAATTTTTTCAAGGAAAAACGTTTAAATATGTAATTTTGGTGATCAAAGATGAGTTTTAAGGGATACAATTATTGACTACAGGGGGACTTAAAGCACATTTTATTATTACCAATGTTTCGCCACAACAAGTAGCCTTTGTCAAGGTATAATTCCTTGAAAACGTAGGAATTAGCGTATCGAGGCATCCTCATCTTTAATGCTGAAAAGTTGGTAAAATGTGCTTTAGTGAGTGTGCAGTTATATTCTCTTTGCATTATGTTCCAAACCCATGTGACATTATTTCTTTGTGGAGCACTAAAGGAGAGGTTTAGCTGGATGTTCAAGCTGCTCTTTTCCATATAATGAAATCATACATCGACCAACATTATGTAAGGGTTAATGCCCGACGAGGTGTCCATTGTCAGGTGGACGACGGCGAGGCGCGTCGGACGGTTGCCTCCGCCGAAGTCCATTAATACCTGACAATGGACACCTCGAAGGGCGTTAACCCGCTTATACCATGGTCACTTGCCAAATAACACATTTTTAAAACATTAGTTTATATTTTAATTAGTTTTACAATCGAAATCTAAAGTTTTTACAAACAATAACTTGGTGTCCCTGGTTACGCTTGACGGTTTATTTAGCAACCGGAGATATTTATAGTCCGCTCAGCTCGTAGAACCCTTCAGTTTACTGCCTGTTGCTATGGTTACTCACAGCTGATGTAGCCAGCGCATTTATTTATTTATTAATTTCGAACGGTAAACAGTCAGTTTCACCAGAACTCCTTTACTAGGTGTCCTCTATCACTTTTTAATGGACACCCTGCAGCCAATCAGAATCGAGTATTCACCCAGACCATGGTATAAAAAAACGATTAAAGCTTTTTGTGAGAAACAGGCTGAAAGATAATCTTCTCTGCTTAAGCTTTCACAGGCACAGTGATACTCAGAACAACAGCATTATTGGGAGTATGATATTACTTTTATACAGCAGATCAATAAACAAAATCCTTGCATTTTAGACACAATATTGTCGGTTACTTTGGCTCTGCCAGCTAAAATAATTCTAAACCAAGTCAGTGCCGAATCAACACACTGTATGTGAGGCTGATGAAGTCCTGTGTCTCAGTGTCTATTGTTCAAGCTGAATGTTAACTGAAATCCCTCACTAATACTGCAGTGTGTTATGGGAAATCTCCACACTGACTCTCAGCGGATGCTTTTGCAGGGTGTTGGGCTGGAACCTGTTCAAACTGGCCGAGCCCAAGCGGCCCCTGAAGCCTCACAGGAAGGAGAGGAAGAAGGTGACCGCTCAAAACCTCTCCGATGGAGACATCAGACTCCTGGTCAACATCATCAGAGGATACGACATCCCTGTCCGCAGACATTATGCCAGGTACCCGTACACCCAGGAAAGTTAACCGATAAGAAGAATGCTTTCTCTCATGTATTGTTTGCTGTATTTTCAGCAAACCCCCTGTGTCGGCCAAGTCTGGACGATCATTCACAGAGCCATTTACAGGTCCTGTGTCGTCCCAGGGCGGTGAGTGGCCCTTCGGACAGGTAACAGCATGACGGCATCACTGCACCAATCCTGAACCTTTACTAGTAATTATATTTAAAAGTGCAGTAAGCGGTTTCTGAGACACTGTTTATATTAGAAATATTTACACCATAGAAACACCATATTTTTTTCAGCACATCCACAGAACAGACATCTAGCAAATAATCCCATTTTCAACAGCTTTTCTCAGAAATCTCTTACTGCAGCTTTAGCTCTCTCTGTGTGTGGATGTATGTGTGTTTCAGCCTCTGATCAGGCCGTTTGTGGAGGTGTCTTTCCAGCGTTCAGTGCTTCAGACGTCCACCGCCGAGGGGCCAAACCCCTGCTGGAACGAGGAGATTGTTCTGCCGTTCAGGTCAGGCTCTGAGAGCCGGCGTAACATCACATCAGCATGTCACTATAGCTCTGTTCTTAAACCTAGTGAACGGCTTGCTGTCTGCATAGGCTGCTGTCTTCCTGACTGTAACCAAACCCCAACCATGGCTCATTTGAAACGCTCTGCATAGTCAGCGGCTCCAAGCAACACACAAATAGCATGTTGCTAAACTAATCACACAATACTCTAATAAGCATAAAAATCCAGAGCACATATAAAAAAATGGGGGTAAAATAGGCCTTTTTTATTGATATTCTTCAGTATTGAATTAAATAATTTTTAAAATAAATGTACATTCATATTTATAATTTCTCTTGAAAAATTATAATTTCTTTACTTTTTTTTCTTGATATTCTCCAGTATTGAATAAAGCACAAGTATTAAAATAAGTGCATCAGTAGTATCTATTTTTTTTTTTTTTTTTTTTTTTTTTTCATAAATAAATTTACAATAATAAGATTTATTATTTCTTTGAACAAAATGTATTTTTATTGATATCCTCCGGTATTGAATGAGTCATAAAGATAAAAAAAAAAAATAATACAATAATAATATTTTTTATTTCTTTGAGCAAAATGTATTTTTTATTGACATTCTCCAGTACTGAATGAAGCGTAAATATAAAAAAATACATTAATAATATTTATTATTTCTTTGAACAAATTGAATATTCTCCAGTATTGAATGAAGCATAGAGATTGAAAAAAAGAATATTTATTATTTCTTTGAACAAATTTTTTTTATTTTTATTGATATTGCCCAGTTTTAAATAAATGTATATTAATAATATTTATTTTTCTTGAAAATTTTCCATTTCTTCTGAGTTCCTTTTTTTCATTGTGCGATGATACAATTTGGCCTTAGAAGGCCGCATAATGTCCCTTCATATTAGAAGTGCACCTATGATGCCTTAAACTGCTGGTTTGGTTTAGTTCACTAGGTTTTAAGTCAGAAGTAGTTTCCTCAGTCTTCACACTGAGCTGAAGTATATTATCATCTTGTTTTCCTGGATCTCACTCAGTGCTCCAAACGGAGACTACAGCTCCACCAGTCTGCAGTCGGTCAGAGACGAGGTCTTCATCAACATCTTCGACGAGGTTCTCTGTGATGTGGTGGAGGTGAGAAACACTCAGACGTGTGTCATGTTAATCTTCATGATGTGATGATGATATGAGCGGTCGGTCTTCACTCCTTCAGGACGAGAGGGAGAGAGGAAACACCATTCACACCCGTATAGAGAGGCACTGGCTCGGCTCCATCAAGATTCCCTTCAGCACCATCTACCTGCAGTCTCGGGCAAGATGCTACACGCTAACACTTCATACTAACTCTCTCATTCAACATTTCTAGTAGAAACTGTCATGTTCAAGGAAGTACAAGATTTCATGTATCAATGGAAACCCAAACCCTTTTTGGGTGTTCACATGTGGCAGGTTTGGTTCAATTAAAACAAACTCTGGTGCGATTGTTCATTTGAATGAAGGCTCGTTCACTATAAAGATAACTATATCAGTGTCCACACCAGCGCATGATATTGTTCTGTTTATTCTAAGCGCACACTCCAGTTTTGTCGTCTGCCGCTTCAAAAGCTCTTTAAAGCAGGATGGATTCTGATTGGCTGTCAATGGTTTTATCATTCATCAGCTAAAAAAATAAATAAAAATCGTTCTGAAAGTGATTCCAACCATATTGTTTCACTGTGCCGTTATGGTTATAGTTAGGGTGACCAGACGTCCCGAAAAATTCGGGACAGTCCCGAAATCTAAACTGTTGTCCCGAATCCCGAATCTGGCCCTAACGCCGCCTTCACACTGGCAGTTGAAATCAGCTCCGATACGGCTACGAAACGACCGGAAGTCATTCATTTCCTATGGAGATTCGCAGACCGCATGCGAATGGGTGCGAACCGGGTCCGAACGAGTGCGGTGCGAAAAAAATCGTGTCCGTTGGTCATCCGGATGCGTTCAAAAAATTGAACTCTTGCGAAAGGCTACGGACGGTTCCTATCCGACAATTCCAGCGGAAGTTAGCGTTGCTATGGTACTGATAAACAAACCTGAATTCTCAACTTTTAATAAAATAAATAATGATTTTATAACGAGAAGTTGTCATGTAATTTTTTTATTTTCATGATTTTCTAACGTTATTAGGGCAGTTAATACAATTAAAAGCCCTATATACCACTATATCACATTTAGCCGACCTGACATATCAACGTCCTGGGGAACTTTACTCCACGCACGGCACGCAGCAGCCTTCCGATTAATGTCTCTATAACCCTCATCGGAGAGATCATACAGAATTGTACATTCTGACACCGTCAAAATCAACCGTCAATCTCTCTGCCATTTTTGTTCTACTCGCTTCCGAAGCTTTTCAACGGTGTAGTACGACGTCCGCTGGGGGCGTATTGCGTATTACGGAGCTGATTTCAACTGCCAGTGTGAAGGCGGCGTAATTGTCCCGAAAATTATACTAAAGCAAAATCTTGAGTAGTTATTGTCTTATAAACATTAAAAACTGTCTGCGGAGGTTGAGGCCGGCGACACACTGGCTGCGTGGCGTGTCCGTTTTTATTTCGGCTCCCCTGTTAACAGGTTAGAGCTTGCACACTGCCTGCGTGACTCTTGCACACTCTCAGGCGCGCCTCGAGCCGCGCGGAAAACGCGTGCATGCTAGAAACAGAACCGACGCCTATTTTTCACGCAACACGCAAGCCTGCAAAATAGCAAGCAAAATAGAATAGGAAAAGATGTTTGTATGTCATTTTGACATGATTGAAAACATATTAATAAATGACATTTTGATGTTTGAAAGTTTAAGTTTTTACATAAATGCAGATATAAATGTAATAAAAAAATATATATGATCGATTTTCAAATATTGCACCTGTCAATACAGAATAATGACAGACTGTTGATCTTTGAATAAAAATATGTTTGGTTCAGGTTTGAAATTCATTATCTTTTATTATAGGCTACGCAGTCTGATATCATAGCAGTCTGATACCCCCCCCCGGTCCCGAATTTCAGCCAATCTCATCTGGTCACCCTAGTTATAGTTGTGGTGTGAACTACGCTATTCTTTTATATTTAGAACGATTTTTAGAACTATATCTTTACAGTTATCGTCCTTGGTGTGGATGTGCCTCAAGTGTAAACCGCGCACACCAAAAAAGTAGACCGAGATCCACTTCCAAATGCATTCTGGTGCGGTTCGACTGAAATATGAACTCAACATGGACCAAAGACATCTACACAAACCAAAAACAGGACGTGATGTCACAAGATGCGACCCTAAAAAGGTCAGAATGTTCCAGCATACCTGTTTTTTCTCATCATAGTCGTGATGTTTTCCATCACAGTTCAGTACAGGATCAGAACCGGGTCTCCTCACTGCAGATCTTCATTTGTGTGACGGAGGGATTCCTGACGCTGTTTTATCTCATTTAACCGTTTTATAAGCTCTTCATGATTAATCTTGTTGACATTAGGGCTGGGTATCGATTCAGATGTTACAATTCGATTCGATTTCGATTCGCAAGCTCTAATTCGATTCGATTTCGATTCTCGATTCGATTTTCGATTTCGATTCTCGATTCGATTTTTCCAATTTCGATTCTAAATTAATTTCGATTCGACTCACTCAATGAATATTAAATACAAATCCTATATTTATTAAAAAAAGAAAAAGAAAAGAAAAAAAAGTGAACAAGTTTTCAAGTGTTTAATTAATAAAAAGAAATTAAGAGCTACAAACCTGTATATTAAACTCTTTTTATTTTAGGTACACTTGGGTACATTAAAACAGAACCCAACTCTATATTTCAAATGCATACAATGAATAGACAGGATTTTGATGCAATATGAAAAATTGATGCTGAAAATTGGACAAGTCAGAACAGTCGCATGTCTTGATCAAACAGGTTAACAATCCTCACATAAACCCACATATAAAAACGTTGCATATAATATAATATGTGCCCTTCCTGTCTAACAGCTGGGCCATACAGAAATTGAATAAAATTATCAAACAGTCTGTGTTGCATTAATTATAAATTATATATTGACTAATCAAAGTTACAAAAGTTCTTTATTCAAGAGCAGTGAGTGTTTTTCTCTGTTCTCTTTGTTCTTTGATTAACTTAAATGACAGAGATAATTAGTGGCTACAGTGTACTGTCCCTTTAAGACCAGCCGCTGTTGACAGAGACGCGGAACTCACACGCGGACTCATTCTCTCACGAGGCACAACTCTTCACGTTCGTCATTAGACTGCTCTTATGTTATAAAGATACTCGACAAAAATACATTTTGGCATAATTGTGTGTGTTCTTCGTTCAAGCGCGAAAGATAATTCTATTCTGTGCTGTCTTGTGCGCACGCACGATATCATCGCAAGTTTTTCTGTCACAGTCACGACAGCATTTTGGCAGCATTTTGGTCATATAGCCTAATTGCGTATAGGCTTGTCATAGCGATTGCGATATGATTAAACGTGCAGCACTAATTGAGGTTATTTTATGATTTAGATAAAACTACCATAAAATCTCACAGCATTAGCTATAAAATTGAGTTTGCAAGCCTATGAACAGTGGAGGAAAACTAATACATAAAGATGGAAAAAAATCGATTCTTGCCGTTTGAGAATCGATTTTGAATCGACCACATTTAAAAAAACGATTAATCGAAAAATCGATTTTTTTGCCCAGCCCTAGTTGACATATAACAGTAAAATACTTCATGTTAAGGTCTGAATGGGACCCATTTAGGCTACCCATGAGCATTAATCCATAGAGGCACGAAGAAGTACTTTAGAAACCAGTTTTTATTCATTTTTAAGAGATGGGGTTTGGGGCTGGGTCCGTGGGACTGTTTCTGGGGGACGAGTCTGAGGGAAGAACAGGAGACAATGGGAGGAGAATGCAGAAGACAAAAGGTAGGTAAAATAAAAAGTGAATCCCCAGAAACGGTCCCACGGACCCAGCCCCAATAATAATCAATAAAGGCTGGTTTAAAGTACTTCTTCCTGCCTCTATGTAGTAATGCTCATGGGTAGCCGTAATGGGTTCCATTCAGACCATTAAGTATTTTACTACAAGATTCAACAAGACATGTTCACCTGGCTATACCCACTGTTTAGATCTCTTGTGGTATTTATGCAAATTAGCACATACGTAATTAGATTATTGTTTAACAAACAATTTAAAAAAACTTGCAATACATTTTTTGTCTGTCTTGATGTAAGTAATCAACTCAGTAATATTCATGGTGATATCTAAAGGTAAAAAATGTGTACCCTATTCACGGAAGAAAAAGAATGAATAGATTATATTTGGGTCTTTTTCTAAGCTTTCCCCTAATGGGGATTGATCAGGTTTTTTTTCTTTTTTTTCTCAGGACATATTGAGGATACAAAATCAGATGAGTTTGCTTCTGTTGCAATTTGTTCAAGGTTGACCCCCATTTTGGCTTAAAATGACTGGACTAAAGTGTTAACACACCCTTTAAATTCGATTGGCTATTTTATTTCAGTAAAGCTGAAAATATCCAGATTTGATTGATCGTGATCTTTGTTTACTTGAATATGTACGTTGTGTGTTTAGATTGACGGGACGTTTAAGGTGTCCACTCCTCCAGTGCTGCTGGGATACAGTAAGGAGCGAAGTTTGGGCAGTGAGGGGGGATATGACACCATCCGCAGCCTGAGCGAAGGCACCTTCCTCAGCCTCTTCATCACCATTGAACCCCAGCTGGTGCCTGGAGACACCATCAGAGAGAAGGTACAGGAGCCTATGTGATGATGCTAATGAGCTTATGCATTTTAATTCTCATCTTCTTAAACAAAACGGCTTTTAGGAGTAAAGGAAGTATTTGTTTCAGTATTGTTTTCTCTCTCTCTCTGTTCTTTCTTGTCTTTGGAACTGCTTTTAATAGATGAAGGAAATAAAGGTAACAGATTTGGAGTCTGATATCCCAGATATCCTAGTTTTATTAAGGAATATTCTGGGATCAGCACAAGTTCAGCAATGCTGTCGATTACCACAGGAAATATTTTCGACTTATCCCTCGATTACAATAAAATACACACTTTTCTTGGAGTATGACCAACATATTTTAACATTTTCTGTTAAGATGAGATCAGTGTTGTAACATTTATTAGTAGCCTTGTCTGTGTAAAGTTATAATGCCAGTAAACTGAGAGATTTTCACATGAAATGCACGTCAGAAAGAGACGTTTACCACCCACAGGAAGCCAGAGCTGTATCCCGCCTCTAAAAGGACCATTTAGAAACTTCACAGCTCATATAAAACACATTTGAAGTAGATCAATTAATAGAAGTGCTTTAACAAACACACAAGCCGCACATTTCAGAATGTCTTGCCCCATAGACTTTGACTGTATGTAAGTGCATTACACGATTTGTGTTTGTTTTCACTAATGGAGAGATAAGTTGAAATGATTTTCTGTCGTGATCGACAGCATCTGTGAGCGTCATATAGCTTTACTTGCATTACTTGTAGCTTTACCCAGAACATCCCTGTGAGTGTTGTGTGTTTAGTGGAGCTCTGTTTAGATCAGTAAGAGTAAAATCTCTCCATGTCAGATTTACTTGTTTATACGCTACCATTCAGAAGTTTGGGGTCAGTTAGATTTTTTCCTTTTTTTCTTAAGAAATTAATAGTTTAATTCAGCAGGGATGCCATAAAGTGATAGTAAACGTGTATAATGTTGTAAAAGATTTCTGTTTCAAATAAACACTGTTCTTTTCTGAACTTTATATTCATCATAAAATAATGAAAATACAAAAATAATTCTACACAAAAATGAAGCAGCACAGCTGTTTTCAACTTAATGATAATAAGAAATGTATCTTGAGCAGGATCATGTGACACGGAAGACAAGAGTAATGATGCTGACAATTCAGCTTTGATCACTGGAATAAATTATATTTTATAGTATTTTGAATGGAAAACTAATGCTGCGTTCACACCGGACGCGAATAGCGCGTCAAATTCGCACCTGCCGCGTCTAGTTTGACGCTTGACCACTTTGTGTTAATTCGCGTGTCAAGAGCGAAATTGACGCGCGTACAAACAAAAGATTGAAGCAAAATTTACGCGCGTCAGAGGCGAAAGTTTCAAAACCCGTTGGCGGCCATCTTTTTTAGATGTTTATCGAGCATTAGCATTAGCATTAATCGAGAGAGTCACCGCTCGTAGATGCTCTGGAGAGCAGAAACTGCTGCGTAGGGGACATCGTCGCTGTACTCGGGTCCACCAGACCCTCCAGAGGGTTTCAGGAGTTTCACAATTTGCTCCAGGAGCTAGGTTTGGTGGACCTGATGTCTTGGTGGCCGTAAGGCCTCGGCCTCGAGTGGTCGCTGCCTGACGAGCCCGCGCTCTACAGCCCGGCGCGAGGTTCACCCTCGCCCGCACCCACCTAATCTGTCATTTATTTTTGTTTTGATAATAAATGGAGCCAGCCTCCAAAAGTGAAACCTGTCCTGTGATTTTTGTTTTTATACACTAAATTGTGTTTGTTGTCTTTACATTAGAATAATAATGTTTCATATAATCTAGAATAGATATGGAATAAATAGCATTCAATACAAAATGAGTATCTCTCATATATTGAAATCGAGTTTTTATGTGAAAGATTTGCTTTGTTGTGCATTTTAGTCATATTACAAAATAATTTATTGAGGCCAAACATAAAATAACATTATAAACTGTCACTTCACCACGTGACAGCAGCAAGCAGGCTCCTGATTGGTTAACGCGGCGCGAATTCCAGATTTTTCAACTCGGGCGGCAGACGCGAATTCGCGTCAAACGCGTGAATGCACAAATAGCACTAATAAAATCATTCGCGCGTAACGCGCTTAACGCGGCAGACGCTCAATTCGCGCTATTCGCGCGAACGAGGCGTATTCGCGTCTACCACGCCGCGCTCTGCGCCTCATTTGCGCCGCAGGATTTTTTTACGCGCGTAACACGTCTTTGCATTGACTTAACATTGAAATCACTCGCGCCTGGCGCGCTATTCGCGTAATAAGGATGCTTGTTTCCGCCACTGAATAAAAAAAGGCATTTTTTTTATCTCAGAATATTTTTTTACTCACAATTCTGACTTTTCCTCTCGCGTGAGATATCTTGTGTGATATCAAGTCGCAAATGCAAATTAATAAGGTCAGATTTGCAATTGCGAGAAAAAGTCAGAATTTTGAGGGGGGGAAAGTGGGAATTGTGAAGAAAAAGTGAGAATTGAGAAAAAAGTCAGAATTGTGAGGGGAGGAAAAGTGGGAATTGTGAAGGAAAAGTGGGAATTGTGAAGAAAAAGTGGGAATTGTGAAGAAAAAGTGAGAATTGTGAAGAAAAAGTGGGAATTGTGAAGAAAAAGAATTGTGAGGGGAGAAATAGTGAGAATTGTGAAGAAATAGTGAGAATTGTGAGGGGAGGAAAAAGTGGGAATTGTGAAGAAAAAGTGGGAATTGTGAGGGGAGAAAAAGTGGGAATTGTGAAGAGAAAGTGGGAATTGTGAGGGGAAAAAAAGTGAGAATTGTGAAGAAAAAGTGAGAATTGTGAGGGGAGAAAAAGTGGGAATTGTGAAGAAAAAGTGGGAATTGTGAAGAAAAAGTGGGAATTGTGAAGAAAAAGTGAGAATTGTGAGGGGAGAAATAGTGAGAATTGTGAAGAAAAAGTGGGAATTGTGAGAAAAAGTGGGAATTGTGAGGGGAGAAAAAGTGGGAATTGTGAAGAAAAAGTGAGAATTGTGAGGGGAGAAAAGTGAGAATTATGAAGAAAAAGTGAGAATTGTGAGGTGAGAAAAGTGGGAATTGTGAAGAAAAAGTGAGAATTGTGAGGGGAGAAAAAGTGAGAATTGTGAAGAAAAAGTGGGAATTGTGAGAAAAAAAGTGGGAATTGTGAGGGGAGAAAAGTGAGAGTTGTGAAGAAAAAGTGGGAATTGTGAGGGGAGAAAAGTGAGAATTGTGAAGAAAAAGTGAGAATTGTGAGGGGATAAAAGTGAGAATTTTGAGGGGAGAAAAGTGAGAATTGTGAAGAAAAAGTGGGAATTGTGAGGAAAAAAAGTGGGAATTGTGATTGGAGAAAAAGTGAGAATTGTGATTGGAGAAAAAGTGAGAATTGTGAAGAAAAAGTGAGAATTGTGAGGGGAGAAAAAGTGAATTCGTGAGGGGGGGAGTGGGAATTGTGAGGGGAAAAAGTGGGAATTGTGAAGAAAAAGTGGGAATTGTGAGGGGAGAAAAAGTGGGAATTGTGAAGAAAAAGTGAGAATTGTGAAGAAAAAGTGAGAATTGTGAGGGGAGGAAAAAGTGGGAATTGTGAAGAAAAAGTGAGAATTGTGAGGGGAGAAAAGTGGGAATTGTGAAGAAAAAGTGGGAATTGTGAGGGGAGAAAAAGTGAGAATTGTGAAGAAAAAGTGGGAATTGTGAAGAAAAAGTGGGAATTGTGAGGGGGTAAAAGTGGGAATTGTGAAGAAAAAGTGAGAATTGTGAGGGGAGAAAAGTGAGAATTGTGAAGAAAAAGTGAGAATTGTGAGGGGAGAAAAGTGAGAATTGTGAGGGGAGAAAAGTGAGAATTGTGAAGAAAAAGTGGGAATTGTGAGGAAAAAAAGTGGGAATTGTGATTGGAGAAAAAGTGAGAATTGTGATTGGAGAAAAAGTGAGAATTGTGAAGAAAAAGTGAGAATTGTGAGGGGAGAAAAAGTGAATTCGTGAGGGGGGGGGGGGTGGGAATTGTGAGGGGAAAAAGTGGGAATTGTGAAGAAAAAGTGAGAATTGTGAAGAAAAAGTGGGAATTGTGAGGGGAGGAAAAAGTGGGAATTGTGAAGAAAAAGTGAGAATTGTGAGGGGAGAAAAAGTGGGAATTGTCAAGAAAAAGTGGGATTTGTGAGGGGCGAAAGTGGGAATTGTGAAGAAAAAGTGAGAATTGTGAAGAAAAAGTCGGAATTGTGAGGGGAGAAAAGGTGGGAATTGTGAAGAAAAAGTGGGAATTGTGAGGGGAGAAAAAGTGAGAATTGTGAAGAAAAAGTGAGAATTGTGAGAAAAAAGTGGGAATTGTGAGAAAAAGTGGGAATTCTAAAGAAAAAGTGGGATTTGTGAGGGGCGAAACTGGTAATTGTGAAGAAAAAGTGGGAATTGTGAGGGGAGAAAAAGTGGGAATTGTGAAGAAAATGTGGGAATTGTGATGGGAGAAAAAGTGAGAATTATGAAGAAAAAGTGAGAATTGTGAGAAAAAAGTGGGAATTGTGAGGGGAGAAAAAGTGAGAATTGTGAAGAAAAAGTGGGAATTGTGAGAAAAATAGTGGGAATTGTGAAGAAAAAAGTGGGAATTGTGAGTGGAGAAAAAGTGGGAATTGTGAGGGGAGAAAAAGTGGGAATTGTGAGGGGAGAAAAAGTGGGAATTGTGAAGAAAAAGTGGGAATTGTGAGAAAAATAGTGGGAATTGTGAGGGGAGAAAAAGTGGGAATTGAAGAAAAAGTGAGAATTGTGAGGGGAGAAAAGGTGGGAATTGTGAAGAAAAAGTGGGAATTGTGAGGAAAAAGTGGGAATTGTGAGGGGAGGAAAAAGTGGGAATTGTGAAGAAAAAAGTGGGAATTGTGAGTGGAGAAAAAGTGGGAATTGTGAAGAAAAAGTGGGATTTGTGGTGGGGGGGAAGTGGGAATTGTGAAGAAAAAGTGAGAATTGTGAGGGGAGAAAAGTGAGAATTGTGAAGAAAAAGAGAATTTTGAGGGGAGAAAAGTGAGAATTGTGAAGAAAAAGTGGGAATTGTGAGGGGAGAAAAGTGGGAATTGTGAAGAAAAAGTGAGAATTGTGAGAGAAAAAAGTGGGAATTGTGATTGGAGAAAAAGTGAGAATTGTGAAGAAAAAGTGAGAATTGTGAGAGAAAAAAGTGGGAATTGTGAGGGGAGAAAAGTGAGAATTGTTAAGAAAAAGTTTGAATTGTGAGGAAAAAAAGTGGGAATTGTGATTGGAGAAAAAGTGAGAATTGTGAAGAAAAAGTGGGAATTGTGAAGAAAAAGTGAGAATTGTGAGGGGAGAAAAAGTGAATTCGTGAGGGGGGAGTGGGAATTGTGAGGGGAAAAGTGGGAATTGTGAGGGGAAAAGTGGGAATTGTGAAGAAAAAGTGGGAATTGTGAAGAAAAAGTGAGAATTGTGAAGAAAAAGTGAGAATTGTGAGGGGAGAAAAAGTGGGAATTGTGAAGAAAAAGTGGGATTTATGAGGGGCGAAAGTGGGAATTGTGAAGAAAAAGTGAGAATTGTGAAGAAAAAGTCGGAATTGTGAGGGGAGAAAAGGTGGGAATTGTGAAGAAAAAGTCGGAATTGTGAGGGGAGAAAAGGTGGGAATTGTGAAGAAAAAGTGGGAATTGTGAGAAAAAAGTGGGAATTGTGAGGGGAGAAAAAGTGAGAATTGTGAAGAAAAAGTGAGAATTGTGAGGGGAGAAAAGTGAGAATTGTGAGGGGAGAAAAGTGAGAATTGTGAAGAAAAAGTGGGAATTGTGAGGAAAAAAGTGGGAATTGTGATTGGAGAAAAAGTGAGAATTGTGATTGGAGAAAAAGTGAGAATTGTGAAGAAAAAGTGAGAATTGTGAGGGGAGAAAAAGTGAATTCGTGAGGGGGGAGAGGGAATTGTGAGGGGAAAAAGTGGGAATTGTGAAGAAAAAGTGGGAATTGTGAGGGGAGAAAAAGTGGGAATTGTGAAGAAAAAGTGAGAATTGTGAGGGGAGAAAAGGTGGGAATTGTGAAGAAAAAGTGAGAATTGTGAAGAAAAAGTGAGAATTGTGTGAGAAAAAAGTGGGATTTGTGATTGGAGAAAAAGTGAGAATTGTGAGGAAAAAAAGTGGGAATTGTGAGGGGAGAAAAAGTGGGAATTGTGAAGAAAAAGTGGGAATTGTGAGGGGGGAAAAGTGGGAATTGTGAAGAAAAAGTGAGAATTGTGAGGGGAGAAAAGTGAGAATTGTGAAGAAAAAGTGGGAATTGTGAGTGGAGAAAAAGTGGGAATTGTGAGGGGAGAAAAAGTGGGAATTGTGAGGGGAGAAAAAGTGGGAATTGTGAGAAAAATAGTGGGAATTGTGAGGGGAGAAAAAGTGGGAATTGAAGAAAAAGTGAGAATTGTGAGGGGAGAAAAGGTGGGAATTGTGAAGAAAAAGTGGGAATTGTGAGGAAAAAGTGAGAATTGTGAGTGGAGAAAAAGTGGGAATTGTGAGGGGAGAAAAAGTGGGAATTGTGAGGGGAGAAAAAGTGGGAATTGTGAAGAAAAAGTGGGAATTGTGAGAAAAATAGTGGGAATTGTGAGGGGAGAAAAAGTGGGAATTGAAGAAAAAGTGAGAATTGTGAGGGGAGAAAAGGTGGGAATTGTGAAGAAAAAGTGGGAATTGTGAGGAAAAAGTGGGAATTGTGAGGGGAGGAAAAAGTGGGAATTGTGAAGAAAAAAGTGGGAATTGTGAGTGGAGAAAAAGTGGGAATTGTGAAGAAAAAGTGGGATTTGTGGTGGTGGGGGGGAAGTGGGAATTGTGAAGAAAAAGTGAGAATTGTGAGGGGAGAAAAGTGAGAATTGTGAAGAAAAAGAGAATTTTGAGGGGAGAAAAGTGAGAATTGTGAAGAAAAAGTGGGAATTGTGAGGGGAGAAAAGTGGGAATTGTGAAGAAAAAGTGAGAATTGTGAGAAAAAAGTGGGAATTGTGATTGGAGAAAAAGTGAGAATTGTGAAGAAAAAGTGAGAATTGTGAGAGAAAAAAGTGGGAATTGTGAGGGGAGAAAAGTGAGAATTGTGAAGAAAAAGTTTGAATTGTGAGGAAAAAAAGTGGGAATTGTGATTGGAGAAAAAGTGAGAATTGTGAAGAAAAAGTGGGAATTGTGAAGAAAAAGTGAGAATTGTGAGGGGAGAAAAAGTGAATTCGTGAGGGGGGAGTGGGAATTGTGAGGGGAAAAGTGGGAATTGTGAAGAAAAAGTGGGAATTGTGAAGAAAAAGTGAGAATTGTGAAGAAAAAGTGAGAATTGTGAGGGGAGAAAAAGTGGGAATTGTGAAGAAAAAGTGGGATTTGTGAGGGGCGAAAGTGGGAATTGTGAAGAAAAAGTGAGAATTGTGAAGAAAAAGTCGGAATTGTGAGGGGAGAAAAGGTGGGAATTGTGAAGAAAAAGTCGGAATTGTGAGGGGAGAAAAGGTGGGAATTGTGAAGAAAAAGTGGGTTTTGTGAGAAAAAAGTGGGAATTGTGAGGGGAGAAAAAGTGAGAATTGTGAAGACAAAGTGAGAATTGTGAGGGGAGAAAAGTGAGAATTGTGAGGGGAGAAAAGTGAGAATTGTGAGGAAAAAAGTGGGAATTGTGATTGGAGAAAAAGTGAGAATTGTGATTGGAGAAAAAGTGAGAATTGTGAAGAAAAAGTGAGAATTGTGAGGGGAGAAAAAGTGAATTCGTGAGGGGGGAGAGGGAATTGTGAGGGGAAAAAGTGGGAATTGTGAAGAAAAAGTGGGAATTGTGAGGGGAGAAAAAGTGGGAATTGTGAAGAAAAAGTGAGAATTGTGAGGGGAGAAAAGGTGGGAATTGTGAAGAAAAAGTGAGAATTGTGAAGAAAAAGTGAGAATTGTGTGAGAAAAAAGTGGGATTTGTGATTGGAGAAAAAGTGAGAATTGTGAGGAAAAAATTTTGTGAAGAAAAAGTGGGAATTGTGAAGAAAAAGTGAGAATTGTGAGGGGAGAAATAGTGAGAATTGTGAAGAAAAAGTGGGAATTGTGAGAAAAAAGTGGGAATTGTGAGGGGAGAAAAAGTGGGAATTGTGAAGAAAAAGTGGGAATTGTGAAGAAAAAGTGAGAATTGTGAGGGGAGAAAAGTGAGAATTATGAAGAAAAAGTGAGAATTGTGAGGGGAGAAAAGTGGGAATTGTGAAGAAAAAGTGAGAATTGTGAGAGAAAAAAGTGGAAATTGTGAGGGGAGAAAAAGTGGGAATTGTGAAGAAAAAGTGATAATTGTGAAGAAAAAAGTGGGAATTGTGAGTGGAGAAAAAGTGGGAATTGTGAAGAAAAAGTGGGAATTGTGAGGGGAGAAAAAGTGGGAATTGTGAAGAAAATGTGGGAATTGTGATGGGAGAAAAAGTGAGAATTATGAAGAAAAAGTGAGAATTGTGAGAAAAAAGTGGGAATTGTGAGGGGAGAAAAAGTGAGAATTGTGAGGGAAAAAAGTGGGAATTGTGAGGGGAGAAAAAGTGGGAATTGTGAGGGGAGAAAAAGTGGGAATTGTGAAGAAAATGTGGGAATTGTGATGGGAGAAAAAGTGAGAATTATGAAGAAAAAGTGAGAATTGTGAGAAAAAAGTGGGAATTGTGAGGGGAGAAAAAGTGAGAATTGTGAGGAAAAAAAGTGGGAATTGTGAAGAAAAAGTGGGAATTGTGATGGGAGAAAAGGTGGGAATTGTGAAGAAAATGTGAGAATTGTGAGGGGAGAAATAGTGAGAATTTTGTGAAGTAAAAGTGGTTATTGTGAAGAAAAAGTGAGAATTGTGAGGGGAGAAATAGTGAGAATTGTGAAGAAAAAGTGGGAATTGTGAGAAAAAAAGTGGGAATTGTGAGGGGAGAAAAAGTGGGAATTGTGAAGAAAAAGTGAGAATTGTGAGGGGAGAAAAGTGAGAATTATGAAGAAAAAGTGAGAATTGTGAGGGGAGAAAAGTGGGAATTGTGAAGAAAAAGTGAGAATTGTGAGAGAAAAAAGTGGGAATTGTGAGGGGAGAAAAAGTGGGAATTGTGAAGAAAAAGTGATAATTGTGAAGAAAAAAGTGGGAATTGTGAGTGGAGAAAAAGTGGGAATTGTGAAGAAAAAGTGGGATTTATGGGGGGGGGGAGTGGGAATTGTGAAGAAAAAGTGAGAATTGTGAGGGGAGAAAAGTGAGAATTGTGAAGAAAAAGTGGGAATTGTGAGGGGAGAAAAGTGAGAATTGTGAGAGAAAAAAGTGGGAATTGTGATTGGAGAAAAAGTGAGAATTGTGAAGAAAAAGTGGGAATTGTGAAGAAAAAGTGGGATTTGTGAGGGGCGAAAAGTGGGAATTGTGAAGAAAAAGTGAGAATTGTGAAGAAAAAGTGAGAATTGTGAGGGGAGAAAAGTGGGAATTGTGAAGAAAAAGTGAGAATTGTGAGGAGAGAAAAAGTGAGAATTGTGAGGGGAGAAAAAGTGGGAATTGTGAAGAAAAAGTGGGATTTGTGAGGGGCGAAAGTGGTAACTGTGAAGAAAAAGTGGGAATTGTGAAGAAAAAGTGAGAATTGTGAGGGGAGAAAAGTGAGAATTGTGAAGAAAAAGTGAGAATTGTGAGGGGAGAAAAGTGGGAATGGTGAAGAAAAAGTGGGAATTGTGAAGAAAAAAGTGGGAATTGTGAGTGGAGAAAAAGTGGGAATTGTGAAGAAAAAGTGGGATTTGTGGGGGGCGGGTGGGAATTGTGAAGAAAAAGTGGGAATTGTGAGGGGAGAAAAAGTGGGAATTGTGAAGAAAATGTGGGAATTGTGATGGGAGAAAAAGTGAGAATTATGAAGAAAAAGTGAGAATTGTGAGAAAAAAGTGGGAATTGTGAGGGGAGAAAAAGTGAGAATTGTGAAGAAAAAGTGGGAATTGTGAGAAAAATAGTGGGAATTGTGAGAAAAATAGTGGGAATTGTGAAGAAAAAAGTGGGAATTGTGAGTGGAGAAAAAGTGGGAATTGTGAAGAAAAAGTGGGATTTGTGGGGGGGTGGGAGTGGGAATTGTGAAGAAAAAGTGGGAATTGTGAGGGGAGAAAAAGTGGGAATTGTGAAGAAAAAGTGAGAATTGTGAAGAAAAAGTGGGAATTGTGAGAAAAATAGTGGGAATTGTGAGGGGAGAAAAAGTGGGAATTGAAGAAAAAGTGAGAATTGTGAGGGGAGAAAAGGTGGGAATTGTGAAGAAAAAGTGGGAATTGTGAGGAAAAAGTGGGAATTGTGAGGGGAGGAAAAAGTGGGAATTGTGAAGAAAAAAGTGGGAATTGTGAGTGGAGAAAAGTGGGAATTGTGAAGAAAAAGTGGGAATTGTGAAGAAAAAAGTGGGAATTGTGAGTGGAGAAAAAGTGGGAATTGTGAAGAAAAAGTGAGAATTGTGAGGGGAGAAAAGTGAGAATTGTGAAGAAAAAGTGAGAATTGTGAGGGGAGAAAAGTGGGAATTGTGAAGAAAAAGTGAGAATTGTGAGGAGAGAAAACGTGAGAATTGTGAGGGGAGAAAAAGTGGGAATTGTGAAGAAAAAGTGGGATTTGTGAGAAAAAAGTGGGAATTGTGATTGTAGAAAAAGTGGTAATTGTGAAGAAAAAGTGGGAATTGTGAGGGGGAAGAGGGAATTGTGAGGGCGGAAAAGTGGGAATTGTGAAGAAAAAGTGAGAATTGTGAAGAAAAAGTGGGAATTGTGAAGAAAAAGTGGGAATTGTGAAGAAATAGTGAGAATTGTGAGGGGAGAAAAGTGAGAATTGTGAGGGGAGAAAAGTGGGAATGGTGAAGAAAGAGTGGGAATTGTGAAGAAAAAGTGGGAATTGTGAGGGGAGAAAAAGTGAGAATTGTGAAGAAAAAGTGAGAATTGTGAGAGAAAAAAGTGGGAATTGTGATTGGAGAAAAAGTGGGAATTGTGAAGAAAAAGTGGAAATTGTGAAGAAAAAGTGAGAATTGTGAGGGGAGAAAAGTGAGAATATTGAAGAAAAAGTGAGAATTGTGAGGGGAGAAAAGTGGGAATTGTGAAGAAAAAGTGAGAATTGTGAGGGGGGAAGTGGGAATTGTGAGGGCGGAAAAGTGGGAATTGTGAAGAAAAAGTGAGAATTGTGAAGAAAAAGTGGGAATTGTGAAGAAAAAGTGGGAATTGTGATTGGAGAAAAAGTGAGAATTGTGAAGAAAAAGTGAGAATTGTGAGGGGAGAAAAGTGAGAATTGTGAAGAAAAAGTGTGAATTGTGAGAGAAAAAAGTGAGAATTGTGAGGGGAGAAAAAGTGGGAATTGTGAAGAAAAAGTGGGAATTGTGAAGAAAAAGTGGGATTTGTGAGAAAAAAGTGGGAATTGTGAGGGGAGAAAAAGTGAGAATTGTGAAGAAAAAGTTGGAATTGTGAGGGGAGAAAAAGTGGAAATTGTAAAGAAAAAGTGAGAATTGTGAAGAAAAAGTGGGAATTGTGAGGGGAGAAGTGGGAATTGTGAGGGCGGAAAAGTGGGAATTGTGAAGAAAAAGTGGGAATTGTGAGGAGAGAAAAAGTGAGAATTGTGAGGGGAGAAAAAGTGGGAATTGTGAAGAAAAAGTGGGATTTGTGAGGGGCGAAAGTGGTAACTGTGAAGAAAAAGTGGGAATTGTGAAGAAAAAGTGAGAATTGTGAGGGGAGAAAAGTGAGAATTGTGAAGAAAAAGTGAGAATTGTGAGGGGAGAAAAGTGGGAATGGTGAAGAAAAAGTGGGAATTGTGAAGAAAAAAGTGGGAATTGGAAGTGGAGAAAAAGTGGGAATTGTGAAGAAAAAGTGGGATTTGTGGGGGGGGGGGGTGGGAATTGTGAAGAAAAAGTGGGAATTGTGAGGGGAGAAAAAGTGGGAATTGTGAAGAAAATGTGGGAATTGTGATGGGAGAAAAAGTGAGAATTATGAAGAAAAAGTGAGAATTGTGAGAAAAAAGTGGGAATTGTGAGGGGAGAAAAAGTGAGAATTGTGAAGAAAAAGTGGGAATTGTGAGAAAAATAGTGGGAATTGTGAGAAAAATAGTGGGAATTGTGAAGAAAAAAGTGGGAATTGTGAGTGGAGAAAAAGTGGGAATTGTGAAGAAAAAGTGGGATTTGTGGGGGGGTGGGAGTGGGAATTGTGAAGAAAAAGTGGGAATTGTGAGGGGAGAAAAAGTGGGAATTGTGAAGAAAAAGTGAGAATTGTGAAGAAAAAGTGGGAATTGTGAGAAAAATAGTGGGAATTGTGAGGGGAGAAAAAGTGGGAATTGAAGAAAAAGTGAGAATTGTGAGGGGAGAAAAGGTGGGAATTGTGAAGAAAAAGTGGGAATTGTGAGGAAAAAGTGGGAATTGTGAGGGGAGGAAAAAGTGGGAATTGTGAAGAAAAAAGTGGGAATTGTGAGTGGAGAAAAAGTGGGAATTGTGAAGAAAAAGTGGGAATTGTGAAGAAAAAGTGGGAATTGTGAGTGGAGAAAAAGTGGGAATTGTGAAGAAAAAGTGAGAATTGTGAGGGGAGAAAAGTGAGAATTGTGAAGAAAAAGTGAGAATTGTGAGGGGAGAAAAGTGGGAATTGTGAAGAAAAAGTGAGAATTGTGAGGAGAGAAAACGTGAGAATTGTGAGGGGAGAAAAAGTGGGAATTGTGAAGAAAAAGTGGGAATTGTGAAGAAAAAGTGGGATTTGTGAGAAAAAAGTGGGAATTGTGATTGTAGAAAAAGTGGGAATTGTGAAGAAAAAGTGGGAATTGTGAGGGGGAAGAGGGAATTGTGAGGGCGGAAAAGTGGGAATTGTGAAGAAAAAGTGAGAATTGTGAAGAAAAAGTGGGAATTGTGAAGAAAAAGTGGGAATTGTGAAGAAATAGTGAGAATTGTGAGGGGAGAAAAGTGAGAATTGTGAGGGGAGAAAAGTGGGAATGGTGAAGAAAGAGTGGGAATTGTGAAGAAAAAGTGGGAATTGTGAGGGGAGAAAAAGTGAGAATTGTGAAGAAAAAGTGAGAATTGTGAGAGAAAAAAGTGGGAATTGTGATTGGAGGAAAAAGTGAGAATTGTGAAGAAAAATTGTGAATTGTGAGAGAAAAAAGTGGGAATTGTGATTGGAGAAAAAGTGGGAATTGTGAAGAAAAAGTGGGAATTGTGAAGAAAAAGTGAGAATTGTGAGGGGAGAAAAGTGAGAATATTGAAGAAAAAGTGAGAATTGTGAGGGGAGAAAAGTGGGAATTGTGAAGAAAAAGTGAGAATTGTGAGGGGGGAAGTGGGAATTGTGAGGGCGGAAAAGTGGGAATTGTGAAGAAAAAGTGAGAATTGTGAAGAAAAAGTGGGAATTGTGAAGAAAAAGTGGGAATTGTGATTGGAGAAAAAGTGAGAATTGTGAAGAAAAAGTGAGAATTGTGAGGGGAGAAAAGTGAGAATTGTGAAGAAAAAGTGTGAATTGTGAGAGAAAAAAGTGAGAATTGTGAGGGGAGAAAAAGTGGGAATTGTGAAGAAAAAGTGGGAATTGTGAAGAAAAAGTGGGAATTGTGAGGGGAGAAAAAGTGAGAATTGTGAAGAAAAAGTTGGAATTGTGAGGGGAGAAAAAGTGGAAATTGTAAAGAAAAAGTGAGAATTGTGAAGAAAAAGTGGGAATTGTGAGGGGAGAAGTGGGAATTGTGAGGGCGGAAAAGTGGGAATTGTGAAGAAAAAGTGGGAATTGTGAAGAAAAAGTGGGAATTGTGAGGAGAGAAAAAGTGAGAATTGTGAGGGGAGAAAAAGTGGGAATTGTGAAGAAAAAGTGGGATTTGTGAGGGGCGAAAGTGGTAACTGTGAAGAAAAAGTGGGAATTGTGAAGAAAAAGTGAGAATTGTGAGGGGAGAAAAGTGAGAATTGTGAAGAAAAAGTGAGAATTGTGAGGGGAGAAAAGTGGGAATGGTGAAGAAAAAGTGGGAATTGTGAAGAAAAAAGTGGGAATTGTGAGTGGAGAAAAAGTGGGAATTGTGAAGAAAAAGTGGGATTTGTGGGGGGGGGGGTGGGAATTGTGAAGAAAAAGTGGGAATTGTGAGGGGAGAAAAAGTGGGAATTGTGAAGAAAATGTGGGAATTGTGATGGGAGAAAAAGTGAGAATTATGAAGAAAAAGTGAGAATTGTGAGAAAAAAGTGGGAATTGTGAGGGGAGAAAAAGTGAGAATTGTGAGAAAAATAGTGGGAATTGTGAGAAAAATAGTGGGAATTGTGAGAAAAATAGTGGGAATTGTGAAGAAAAAAGTGGGAATTGTGAGTGGAGAAAAAGTGGGAATTGTGAAGAAAAGTGGGATTTGTGGGGGGGTGGGAGTGGGAATTGTGAAGAAAAAGTGGGAATTGTGAGGGGAGAAAAAGTGGGAATTGTGAAGAAAAAGTGAGAATTGTGAAGAAAAAGTGGGAATTGTGAGAAAAATAGTGGGAATTGTGAGGGGAGAAAAAGTGGGAATTGAAGAAAAAGTGAGAATTGTGAGGGGAGATCAGGTGGGAATTGTGAAGAAAAAGTGGGAATTGTGAGGAAAAAGTGGGAATTGTGAGGGGAGGAAAAAGTGGGAATTGTGAAGAAAAAAGTGGGAATTGTGAGTGGAGAAAAAGTGGGAATTGTGAAGAAAAAGTGGGAATTGTGAAGAAAAAAGTGGGAATTGTGAGTGGAGAAAAAGTGGGAATTGTGAAGAAAAAGTGAGAATTGTGAGGGGAGAAAAGTGAGAATTGTGAAGAAAAAGTGAGAATTGTGAGGGGAGAAAAGTGGGAATTGTGAAGAAAAAGTGAGAATTGTGAGGAGAGAAAACGTGAGAATTGTGAGGGGAGAAAAAGTGGGAATTGTGAAGAAAAAGTGGGAATTGTGAAGAAAAAGTGGGATTTGTGAGAATAAAGTGGGAATTGTGATTGTAGAAAAAGTGGGAATTGTGAAGAAAAAGTGGGAATTGTGAGGGGGAAGAGGGAATTGTGAGGGCGGAAAAGTGGGAATTGTGAAGAAAAAGTGAGAATTGTGAAGAAAAAGTGGGAATTGTGAAGAAAAAGTGGGAATTGTGAAGAAATAGTGAGAATTGTGAGGGGAGAAAAGTGAGAATTGTGAGGGGAGAAAAGTGGGAATGGTGAAGAAAGAGTGGGAATTGTGAAGAAAAAGTGGGAATTGTGAGGGGAGAAAAAGTGAGAATTGTGAAGAAAAAGTGAGAATTGTGAGAGAAAAAAGTGGGAATTGTGATTGGAGGAAAAAGTGAGAATTGTGAAGAAAAATTGTGAATTGTGAGAGAAAAAAGTGGGAATTGTGATTGGAGAAAAAGTGGGAATTGTGAAGAAAAAGTGGGAATTGTGAGGGGAGAAAAGTGAGAATATTGAAGAAAAAGTGAGAATTGTGAGGGGAGAAAAGTGGGAATTGTGAAGAAAAAGTGAGAATTGTGAGGGGGGAAGTGGGAATTGTGAGGGCGGAAAAGTGGGAATTGTGAAGAAAAAGTGAGAATTGTGAAGAAAAAGTGGGAATTGTGAAGAAAAAGTGGGAATTGTGATTGGAGAAAAAGTGAGAATTGTGAAGAAAAAGTGAGAATTGTGAGGGGAGAAAAGTGAGAATTGTGAAGAAAAAGTGTGAATTGTGAGAGAAAAAAGTGAGAATTGTGAGGGGAGAAAAAGTGGGAATTGTGAAGAAAAAGTGGGAATTGTGAAGAAAAAGTGGGATTTGTGAGAAAAAAGTGGGAATTGTGAGGGGAGAAAAAGTGAGAATTGTGAAGAAAAAGTTGGAATTGTGAGGGGAGAAAAAGTGGAAATTGTAAAGAAAAAGTGAGAATTGTGAAGAAAAAGTGGGAATTGTGAGGGGAGAAGTGGGAATTGTGAGGGCGGAAAAGTGGGAATTGTGAAGAAAAAGTGGGAATTGTGAAGAAAAAGTGGGAATTGTGAGGGGAGGAAAAAGTGGGAATTGTGAAGAAAAAGTGGGAATTGTGAAGAAAAAGTGGGAATTGTGATGAAAAAGTGGGAATTGTGAAGAAAAAGTGGGAATTGTGAAGTAAAAGTGAGAATTGTGAAGAAAAAGTGGGAATTGTGAAGAAAAAGTGAGAATTGTGAAGGAAAAAGTGGGAATTTTGAGGGGAGAAAAAGTGGGAATTGTGAAGAAAAAGTGGGAATTGTGAGGGGGAAAAGTGGGAATTGTGAAGAAAAAGTGGGAATTGTGAAGAAAAAGTGGGAATTGTGAAGAAAAAGTGGGAATTGTGAAGAAAAAGTGAGAATTGTGAAGAAAAGTTGGAATTGTGAAGAAAAAGTGAGAATGGTGAGGAGGAAAAAGGGGGAATTGTGAGGGGGAAAAAGTGGGAATTGTGAGGGGGGAAAAGTGGGAATTGTGAGGGGGAAAAAGTGGGAATTGTGAAGAAAAAGAGAATTGTGAAGAAAAAGTGGGAATTGTGAGGGGGAAAAAGTGGGAATTGTGAAGAAAAAGTGAGAATTGTGAAGAAAAAGTGGGAATTGTGAAGAAAAAGTGGGAATTGGGAGATTTTTTTTATTTTATTCCATGGCTGAAACAAGCTTCCATAGAAAACAGTTATTTTTAATTGTGATAATATTTCACAGTATTTCTGTTTTTACTGAAGTTTTGATTGGTGAGCATAAAAGATTTTTTTCAAAAACATAAAAAAATCAGACCGACCCCAAACGGTAGTGGATGTACTGTATCTAAGATTAGCAATGTCTAAAATTAACATTTTGGTCAAATGAATTAATATAAGAGAAAGCACTGTGCTAAATGACCTCTGACCTTTCCCTCCTCTCAGTTTGACTCTCAGGAAGTTGAGCGTTTGCTGATAGCGAGTGAAGTCTTTGAGAAGGAGGCAAGCCGGCATTTCCCCGACCGGCCATGTCTCTCCACCGTCATCGACATCAACGGCAAAACCGTGTTCGCCACACGCTTCATACGACCTCTGAACCCCCCGCAGGAGCTGCTGGACGCCTTCCCCAACAGCCCTCAGGAGACCGCGGTCCGTACACACACATACACACACACGTTCTGTGGCACTCCTTCTCTGGTGTCTTTCTGCTCATCCTCCCGTTCTGTCTCTCCTCAGGAGTTAGTTGCGCGATACGTGTCGCTCGTTCCCTCTCTTCCAGACAGTGTATCATTTGCAGGAGTCTGTGACTTATGGAGCACGTGCGACGTGAGCCGTTTCTCTCATCACTTGCTTCTGTTCTTTGAGTTTGTGTTATATATACATATACATTCAGTCAAACCAAAATTTATTCAGACACCTTCAACATTTCTCACATTATCACAGTTTATTCACTATCGTTTAGAAAATGGTAATAAAATATGACAAGAACACAGAGTGATCAGATCAGCTGATATTTCACTGGTTTTGTCCATCAGTTAGACTGTCTCACAGATGAGTTATGTAGAATATCTGTTAAATTTAACTACACAGTTAGATAATACCAGTTTAGCTCAACCGATCACCAAGCAATGCTTTATTTTGTTCAGTCTGTGGTGTAAAAAGGTCGCATTAGCAATTAAAGATAAAACACTTCAGCAAAAAATGGTCTGGTCAAAGTGTCTGAATCATTTTTGGTCCTAAATTTTTATAAATGTTACTGGTAGTCACTGTATGAAGAATATTTGGGTATAAAATGTCACAGTTTACTTTTATTTTGCTCTCCTCACTTACATAAATGAACTATAGTGTCCTGCACCCATTAGTAACAAAATTCTTAAAAATGATATCCATTGTCTGAATACATTTTAATTTGACTATATATATATATGTGTATGCTCGATGTTTAATTTGTGCTGTTTGTAGCAATTCCTAACGCTGCTAGCTGGAGATGAGGAGGAGCATGCTGTTCTGCTCTGTAACTACTTCCTGTCAATGGGGAAACGGGCTTGGCTGATCATAGGATCCGCCATTCCTGAGGTGAGTCTCCATCACAGGCTTCCAAGCGAATCGTGTTTGGCTAATTCACACGGCTCGAGTCCAGTCATTTCAATAGGAATCCACGCAGTCAGAAATGTCACGTGACGATGAAAGATTTCGCATCAGATTCAAGTTGGTCACGCGAATTCGCCACACTGACCAACAGAAAGCTTGGTTTGAACCACAGTGACTTGTGTGTGAGCTGTGCTTCATATGATATGTCGCTACATATTGACAGAAGACAGGGACCGTTTTTTGCAAAATGACCCACTTGCTATGCTAATGTGACCGCATCTGAAAGAATTTGTGGACAATCACATCTTTCTCATCTCTGTGTTAGAGAGACTGACAACAGACATCAGTGGAAATTAGTGGAGATGGGCATGTGTTTTTGTTTGACGCCCGTGTCATTGTTTCAGGGCCCTACGGCGTACGTTTTGACGTATGAGCAGAACCGCTATCTGATCTGGAACCCCAGCACCGGGCAGCACTACGGACAGTACGACATCTTCTGCCCCCTACAGGCCATCGGCTGCCTGATCAACTCAGACAACGTTAGTATCAGCTCAATGGTGTTTTAAGCCCCCAATGGCTCCTTAGAGGCAGCTAACCCTAACCTCAACCTTAAACCTACCCATCCCCTCGCTGCCTGGAAGGCGCCGTTGGGGGCTTAAAACACCAAACACCTTAGTATCACCACATAAAACTCACACAACTCACCTAATCTGTGCTGAAATACATATTACTATCCATTTAAAACGCACTGCTGTTCAAAAGTTTGGAATAATTCAGATTTTGTATTGTTTTTAAGAGTCTCTTCTGCTCACCAAGACTGCAGTTATATTATTAAAAAATACAGTAAAACAGTAATATTGCGAAATATTATTACAATTTAAAATAACTATGTGAATATATTGTAAAATGTAATTTATTCCTGTGATCAAAGCTGGATTTTCAGCATCATTACTCCAGTCTTCAGTGTCACATGATCCTCCAGAAATCATTCTGATATGATGATGTGATGATCAAGAAACATTTCTCATTAATATAAATGTTGAAAACAGAATTTCAAAATGAATCTAACGTGCCTCTCTCAGCAATTATCAACAATAATATAGTGGTGAATAAAGCTAAATGCATTTGGATTCTAATTAATATGACAATGTGTACAGATCAGTAACAAATTGCTCAAAAGTCAGACAATTGTTATTTATTTGTACATATCTAAACGTCGTTTAGAGGTCGTTGCTCTAGGTTTACGTCTTGCTTCACACTTGACTGATATGTGCATTCTGACACGAGCTTGCTAACCATTCACTATTTTTTGTTGTTGTTGTAATTATTCTGCTCACTGTAAATTAAAATACGAGGAGTAAAATACGAGGTTGGATGTCTATCGGCTCGCTTTCGGGTTAAACTTTCCGCGACTGCGCAACTCGGTTATAGGTTGCCAGGTTGAGGTGACAAACTGGTTGAAATTGTATATGGTGTGTGGATTGTGTGACTATAATGCATTTAATACAAGATCTGGCAACTGGTCAACATTAGACAAACATATTGGTCCGAATATTCATAAAGGAGTTTGGGCCATGCAAATTACGGGAGTTTCCCGGGAGAAATAACAAACCGGGAAGGGTCCAGGAGATAGGGCTAAAAAACGGGAGAAACCCGGGAAAAACGGGAGTGTTGACAGGTATGCTCTAATTTCATTTGATGATGTGAAGTGTAGTGGACATTTCCCGGTCTTATTTATAAACCAGATGAAAACTATGTAGTAGTTTTAAAAGACTGTCCGTTTTCAGAAAAAAAGATGCATATTGTTCTTTACATTCCGAATAGAGAGAAACATTTGCATTTGTGGAGAGATCTGGCTCTGACACTACAACTACAAACAAAGCACTCCACAAAACCAGAAGTCTCATTAATAGTCAGAAGTGGTCAATTAACTCTTATTTGTGTAGGTTGTGGAAACTATGATACACTACCATTCAAAAGTTTGGGGTAAGATTTTCTTTTTAAAAAAAGAAAAGAAAAAAATTATTCAGCAGGGACACATTAAATTGATTGAAAGTGACTATTGACAAAATATTTCTATTTCAAGTAAATGTTGTTTCAATGTTTCCACAACTGTTTTCAACATTGATGATCAGAAATGATCACAGGAATAAATGACACTTTAAAATAATATATACACAGAAAACTGTTATTTGGAATTGTAATAATATTTCTCAAATTTACTTTATTTTTGACCAAATAAATGCAGCCTTGGTGAGCAGAAGAGACTCAAAAACGTACAAAATTCTGTCAAAGCTGCATTGAAGTTGATACCAGTGTGTTTTGGCTTTTATTTTATGTGATGTGGTCAAATAGTGTATGATTATTCGTATATTTGTGTCCGTGTGTCTCAGGTGTGGTTTAATATCCAGCCGTACGCTGCACCCGTGAGAATGAGTTTTGATGTCTCTAAGCCAAAGCTCTGGAAACCGTTTTTCTCGCGATCGTTCCCTGACCCCGGCCTCTCTAGTGTGCAGGTGAGGACGGCTCCACCAATCACAGGCCTCCATTTAATATGGTCACACATTGTGTTGTCAAAATTGATTTTGAGTGATGTTTTTCAGCCGGAGGCACTAGTATACAGACACGCGGACAAAGCAGCTGCCGTGGAGTTACAAGACAGGTTAGTTGTAAAAGTCTTGTTTAGACACGCACCGGTTCAGGGGTGTGAACACTTATGCAGTTTTTTTTTTATCTCTTTTCTCTGAAATATGTCACTTTGTTTGTCAGTGGCATTGTCAGATATGATTTATCTTTATTTCATGTTTTTTTAGGGATGCACGATATATCGGCCAATATATGTTTATTTTTAATGTTATTATTATCGGCCTGATAAGAAAATTTGGCATATATAAAATAAAGCCGATAAATAATGTATTATTTCCTTCAGCTGAGACACTTCAGATGCGCACTGTTCAACATGATGGTTTTGAATTGCTTGAAATATGATTGGAATCACTTTGAAAAAGGAAAATACAACACAAGTCTGTCATATCGGCTACATAAAAAAAACATCCTTGTAATTGTGTGCTTGGGACATGGATTTTAATGGTGAGACTTTTGTTTTTGTAATCAGGCTCTCAAAAATTATATACAAATTTGGTTTACCAATATATCGGTTATTATCGGCCAAAATTATCATATCCGTGCATCCCTAATTTTTTTACATCACAATAATCAGCTGTTTTAACAGGGGTGTGTAGACTTTACATATCCACTGTAGGTACACATATTCTAGGGCATGTTATGAAATGATATTCATGCAGTAATCATCTGTGCTGTGATGTAGGATAGAGAAGGTTTTGAGGGAGAAGATCATGGACTGGCGTCCCCGTCGCCCCACTCGCTGGAACCGCTACTGCATCTCTACGCTACGCCAGTTCCTGCCAAAATTAGAGCTGAGCGGAGGACGAGAGGTAGCTGAGGAACATCGCCTCGAGCTGCAAAGCCTTCTGGGAGAATACAGGGTGAGTGCTCTTGCTAGAAATAATGCTGTTAAATGTTCCCTGGTTTTGTTGTTTGGACTTTCATTTTGAAGTGTGTTTTCTGTTCCCATCAGTGTTCACTTCCTCTGTTTAGTTCCTGGTATACTTTGTTTCTATAGTTACCCTTGTTTGTTGTTGCCATAGTGATTGATTACCCTCACCTGTTGCTAGTTAGCCTCTCGTTATCCTGCGTATTTGTTTCCGTTGTTCAGTGTCTGATGTTGTTGTCCTTTGTGGATGTATCGTGTGCGTCGTTATCAGTTGTTTTTGCCTGACTTTCCCTGTTTTTGGATTTCCCTGTGTTTGTCTACCTCTCCCTGTCCCGTGAATGGATTTACTCTTGTTTTGTTTGTGTAAATAAATGCTTATGTTGCAATCCTGATCTCCGTCTCTCTGAAACATGATGATGATATTTAATCATACATGTTAATTGTTCTGTTTCAGATATCTGGGTTTCCCCTGCACCTTCCTTTCTCAGAGATTCGGCCAATCATTGAAGCCGTTCACAGCACAGGGGTTCATAAGGCCGAAGCGCCAAACGTCGAGTTTGCCCTGGCGGTCCACGTGCACCCGTACCCCGGTAACGTGCTCTCCGTCTGGGTCTACATCGCCTCCCTGCTCAGTGCACACTAGATCTCAGCAGAGCAATAATTTAAAGACTTCTAGATGTGCTGTATATGAAATCAATGTCATACATTTTTGATTTTGTAGTGCTCCTGTGCCTGCCAGTGTGTTTTAACACTACGTCTACTAATACTAGTTCTCTTATTTATTTAAGAAACTCAGGCTATGATGTTATTTATATGTGATTTTAAAACTCTTATACATTTATGTTTTTCGTGCTTGTACTGAACCGATTTGTATGAAATTATTTTAGACCATTTTTATTACACTAGATTGCTAAGTTTGTACTTTTTTTCCCTAGTATCGTTCTTTTAGGGTGAATCTCACAAAACCCACCAAGAACATGTCTAGGTCATATTGCACTTTCATATTTTCTTTTGATAATGAGGTGTAAAATATCACCTGAATATGTTCTTTACAGTTGAATATAGATATTTTTATATTTTAACTGTACTGGTTCAAGCTGAGGTAAGCACACTACTGAACTGATTCAGTTGATTGTTGAGGCACAAGTAAATGTTGAAATAGTACATTATGCAATATTTGTGCTACAGAATAAAACGATGCAGTTGCTTTTAACTGTTCTCTGCTTTGCATGTGAAATTGTAAATCTTTCGAGAGACTCTTTAGTACAGAGAGATGTTATCACTGTGTGTGACTGATGTATTCGTCTGCCTCAGACAGACAGACACGGATCTGTCAGCTGTTATCAGCTGTGTTTGGCTGGAACTTGTTGGGTCTTGCAGGTGTTTTGGGGTTATTAGTATCAGTGTGTTGATTTCAGGCTTATCAAACTTTGTGAACTTCCTGATGACAGTTTTACAGCAAGAGGCTTCACTCTTTACCTGGACACTTCATAGATACTGTGTGTTTGGCTCCTCTTTTTCCGAGGATCAAAATCTTGCTTTTTCAAATATTACCTTTATTATTGGTGTGTTTTATAGCTGTTTGTGAATGTAAAAAGTTTTAAATATCAAAGTCCATAACAAATAAAGTTTTTGTCTCCTAACAGAAAAAAAAACCCAATTCTGAACTGCCGAGACCAATCACAACAGACTGATCCATCTGACCAATCAGAGCACATTAGACCAATCACAACAGACTGGGCCATCTGACCAATCAGAGCAGAGTAGACCAATCACAACAGTCTGGGCCGGCTGACCAATCAGAGTAGACCAATCACAACAGACTGATCCATCTGACCAATCAGAGCACAGTAGACCAATCACAACAGACAGAGCCATCTGACCAATCAGAGCAGAGTAGACCAATCACAACAGTCTGGGCCGGCTGACCAATCAGAGCAGAGTAGACCAATCACAACAGACTGGGCCATCTGACCAATCAGAGCAGAGTAGACCAATCACAACAGACTGGGCCATCTGACCAATCAGAGCAGAGTAGACCAATCACAACAGACTGGGTCATCTGATCAATCAGAGCACAGCAGGTTCGTGGAAAGGCGGGGTTTAGAGAGACTGAATCTTCGAACAAACCATTTTCAAACACTGAGGAAAGGAGTGATGCATGTAGATCTGTCATGGGAGACCTACCAATCAAAACGGGAAGCTTTTAAAATAGCGTAATAGGAAACTTTGGTGAAACATGACTCTTGAATGAAACGATTGAGATCAGACAGAAATGACAGATCTGCAGAGCTGTAGGTGCTACACACAGTCTGAAAACTTTTATTCCGGTGTTTAGGAATAATGCGCCTTTCCTGCTTCCTCTTTATTACCTCAGCGAGTAATATTTAGGTATTCATGTGTCCGACCTCAGAACGTTGTGGAAATTCAGAACAAGTTGGTTTTTGTCCTGAGGAGGATATTTTGAGGAAGTTGCGGTTGTTTTCTCTTTACTCTCAGAAGATCAAGGAATCGTATGATTCTTCATGACAAGTGCTCTTTAAAGACGTGACCTGCACTGGAATGCTCTCAGATCAGACCTGAGCTCTGTAGAGCTGCGTCCTGCTTTCATAATGTGCTCGAAATCCCCCCCTTCCTCTCGCCCCGCTTCTCTGTGTTAAACACTGACAGCACAGAAAAAACATTGGTACAAACTCTGAAAGCACAACAACCACTCAAAAATAGCCAGAAAAGAAACCACTAGGGGATATCAAGCATTGCACTGAGATTATTACTAGGTTAAAGTAATGTAATCACCACTAGATGGCTCCTCTTCATCATATGAGTTTAATTTATCCGCTCAGATCTGTTGTTTACCGCGCTAAAGGACATGACCGCAGATCACAGCTGTATCAGATCAGGCCATTAGACATCAGACACATGACCATCATGAGTACTGGAGTACAGGAAAGCGTGGTCATTGGTTCAAGCTGTAAAATAAAAAATTATCTCAGAGTTTTGTCAAATATTTTTAATTTCATACAGTACAGGTCAAAAGTTTGGACACATTACTATTTTTAATGTTTTTGAAAGAAGTTTCTTCTGCTCATCAAGCCTGCATTTATTTGGTCAAAAATACAGAAAAAAATGTAATATTGTGATATATTATTACAATTTAAAATAATTGGTTTTCAATTCATTATACTTTAAATGATCATTTATTTCTCTGATGCAAAGCTGAATTTTCAGCATCATTACTCCAGTCTATCACATGATCCTTTAGAAATCATTCTAATATGATGATTCATTATCAAAGTTGGAAACAGTTCTGCTGCTTAATATTTTTTCATAACCTGTGATACTTTTTTAGGATACTTTGATGAATAAAAAAAAGAAAAAGAAAAAAAAGAAGCAAATGTTTTAAAAATAGAAATCTTTTGTAACAGCAATATACACTACTGGTCAGTCATTTGGGGTCAGTATTTTTTTTCTTTCTTTTTTTGAAATAAATCAATACTTTTATTCAGCAAGGATGTGTTAAATTGATAAAAAGTTATAGTAAAGAAGATTTATATTATTAGAAAATATTTATTTTGAATAAATGCAGTTCTTTTTAACCTTTTATTCATCAAATATATAAGGCAGCAGAACTGTGTCCAACACTCATAATAAATCAGAATATTAGAATGATTTCTAAAGGATCATGTGATAGACTGGAGTAATGATGCTGAAAATTCAGCTTTGCATCACAGAAATAAATGATAATTTAAAGTATAATAAATTGAAAACCAATTATTTTAAATTGCAATAATATATCACAATATTATTATTATTTTTTATTTATTTTTTTATCAAATAAATGCAGGCTTGATGAGCAGAAGAAACTTCTTTCAAAAACATAAAAAATAGTAATGTGTCCAAACTTTTGGCCTGTACTGTATACGTTAGGGCACAGATGGATGAAATAACCACTCTCATCCATCCATACATAATGTCACAGTTTCCCTTTGTTTGGACTTTGGACATTAATGACATTCAAAACGTTTAGAGTCAGTAAACTTTTTATTATATATTTATCAAATAACAACGTCATTCATGTCGCTTCAAATCACCAACTCTCATTTTTAACTGCAAATCGGTGTCAGTGTGAACGGGCCTCCGGTGTGGAAAAGAGAGTGTGTTGCTGTGCCGTCTGGTTATGGACACGGTGTAAGCTTCAACACGTCACTTGAGGATTGAATCATAAAGCATCGCACGGCATTTCCGTTGAGCCTCGAAGATTCTCTTGAACTCATTGTTCTCTGGCATCTGATCAAACACCGCAGAATGAAAATGAAATAACTTTGTTGCTGTCATTATTCTGATGCAAGAGCAGCAGCACTGCTCTCTTTCATGTCTGTTTGGACACAAATAAGTGTATGTCTGTTATTTCCCTCAGGAATGTACAAATGAAGTATAGACAGCATCTCATGTATGTCAATGAAACAAGAATGAAATTGCTGAAAAAAACAGCCCTTGTTTGGATACACTGTATACCGAACTATAGCCATTCAGACGTAATCTGCAGAATCTTTCGTTGTTCCTCTCTGATTTTTGGGATTTGAACTTGTTCAAATGTGCTCTTATACATGTTTGGTTGAAAGTGTTCTTCTTCTTGCTAGGGTGTTCTGTGTGGTTTCTAGGTGGTTCTCCCTGACCTGGGTCTAAACAGTCCATCCCCAAGTCTCTTTAATATTCTGATTTTGAGATATTACATGGGTCCCTCCTTCATCGCTAAAATTACACATTTAAAGTATATTTAAAAAAAGGTGCTGACACTAAAACCATTCATGCTGCAAAATTACCCAACAGAACAGGCAACTTTTATGTCTATCATATAAACCAGGGTTTCTCAAACTCGGACCTAGCTGTGAGTTTCTAGTGATTCTGAAGACATTGATTAGCTTGCTCAGATGTGTTTAATCAGGGTTGGAGATAAACTGTGCAGGACAGTGGCCCTCCAGGACCGAGTTTGAGAAACCCTGATATAGGCGTTTGATAAAGCAGTTCCTCCGAGAGCCAAAAGGAGGCAGCAGTGAGCTACAGCACTAAATGCCACATGCAGCACTGCAGTTCTTTATATTACTTCATTTGAATGCCGCTGCTGTGTTTGCACGAATGTGTGTGAATGTCATTCCATCAGATGTCTATGTGTGTGTGCGAGGTTATAGATTATCCTGCCGAAGGCGTCATTGAGATGTTGCGGTCATGCGTGAAGTCAGATGGTGAAAGCCGGCATTGTGTGAGTCCAGCCTGAAACTTCGAGTCTAAATCTGGGCTTCGAGGAGGAACTCACTGGCCCTGAAGAGAGCATGTTTCTCTGCTGAGCGCTACTGTCGGGTCACGCTGGACATGACCGGACCACAGCAAACCCTGACGAGAGAGAGAAAGGAAGTGCAGAATAGTGCTTGGGTTGTGCTGAGTTTGGAAAGTCCCCTCTTTTCCCCTCAGAAGTGAACATCACACTGACCTTAGCATAGTCACACACAAACAAAAATCATGGTAAAAATATTAATTATTGGGTTTGGCTACCCAATCACAACGCCACAGAAATCTAAATCCATCAACCAACAAAATGGCCTGTCACTCATCATGGCTGGATAGAACTTTTAACTATGCCTTCCATAAAAATCCTATTTTTATGAGTAATGCAATACTGTTATGTTGGCAATCTACAGTACACTGTAATGCATTTACAGTGCAAAATTCTGCAGACCCTTTGAGAGCAGGACAAAACCTGTCTATTCAATCTAAAATCAAACAAGTTTAATTTAGCTATCATCTGCAGATAATTGTTTGGAAATATCCAAACCATAACCATCTGAGCCCTACATGCATAAACCCATGCACAGATTTATACCATCACACTTGCATACACATGTAAACAAACACAAATGTACAGGCATATTTGTGCACACTATTACACAGACACAAATGATATCTGAAGCAATCATTCTCACCCAATCTAGCTAAAGTCCTCTCGTGTGATCTGTGGTTCTTCTATAGAGGCCTGTGGACTCCTGGGTGATCTGGAGACCAGACCAGGGACTCTCCTCCGCTCCTCCCCACAGTGCTGCTCGCTTTATAGGCCACACAACTCTTCTTTGTTGCTGTGATTTATGGAGCTCCATCTGTTACTGCTACTACTCTATTCACAACCAGGTATGTGTGCATGGAAAAAAACGAGGCTTGAGCTACTATTACTGTGAGGGATTGGGAATGAGGAAAGAATTTTTGAGAATTTGAAATAAGTGTGCATGTTTATGTGTAGGCCAATCGAGTGTGTGTTTTTGCATATTAGGGAGCGCTATGTTACCTGATGCCTCAATGTGTTCTCATTGTGTTCTTTTAAATGTAACCTGCAATGATTCAGAGAGAATGTGTGAGGTGCATTCATTCACTTGATACTCTGATGCTGAGAGATACTGCGCGATACTCTCTGTGTGTGTGTGTGTGTGTGTGTGTGTGTGTGTGTGTGTGTGTGTGTGTGTGTGTGTGTGTGTGTGTGTGTGTGTGAACCCACAAAGAGCTCTATTTAATGTGTGAATGAGGGCTGATTGCACCTGAGTCAGTTTCCTACTGACCAACAGAGTCGTAATTGTTAGATTTTTTTCAGTCTGCATTCTTTGGCTGTGGTCTTGATTACCATCGCACACATTTCCCGGGGCTCTTGTTTTGAGATTCGTTCATTCTCCTTTTCCCTTCATCTGTTGGATATGTTTCGGCTGAGTGACACCATTAAGAGAGCATGTGGGAACGTGGACATTTTAGTTACTGTAGTAGAGAAAGAGATTCTTGAACTCAAAGCATCAGTCAGATTTAAACACCTGTAATATTAGGTATAAAAATGAGAGTACGGCAGGAATGAGCCCCTGCCCATTTAATAGTGAAAGTGAACATCGCCCTGTGTAATGAGATTTCCCCCCCTACCCACCCCCCTGGGAGGCGATTTCTACCAAGGGGGAAAGTACCTCTGATAATTTGAGGAAAGGACAATGAGAATTGGCGAGTGGAATTTCCCCCGGACATTCGGGTCAAAAAAAAAAAAAAAGGAGATGGTGTGCATCCACTCGGATTTGTTCTTCACCTCTGCGAAGAAGCTGAGTATTGCTGGCGATAACAGGGCATCTCAGCAGTCTCTCGACCTGGGCACGGATAAGTGCAGAGAGCTTTTCCTGGGCACTTTAGCTAAAAGAGCAGCTTTCTCCCATAAGAGCTAAAAGAAAGGATAGAGGGAGTCTTTTTAAAAGATGTCTTTCTGCCTGTTTCTCTGGTTGCGGTCGATTTCTCTCATCATCGGACTGCGCCTCGCCTAGGTTTGGGTCGTTCCCACACTGAGAAAGAGTTTGTGGATGGTTCATGGCCTCATTTTGAGAACATGACCATGGCAATGTTGCGGTCGCGACTCACTTTCCTAGTCAGAGAAGGAGTCACCTCCGTCGCTCCCCACCCCGGTCCTTCTGCAATGCACAAGGCGGCCACAGCAAACACTGAGGGCGGCAACAACAGGAGCATTTCCATCGGGTCACAGAACGCCGCCACCTGGCGAAATCATCCTAGGCTCCCGTCCAGGGCCTGTAAGTTCACTTCGGTTACAGTTGGAGTTTACAGAGCAAGGTAGATGTTCAAGTACACCCACAGCCACAGGGTAGGGACGCACTGCCTCCTGAAATGGCGTCAGGCTCATCAGAACAGTCAGTTCGCCAGGCACCCGGCCAGGTTCAACAGCGTCCTCTTTACCTCGGTGGCAGGCAAAGACGCCCCTGTCCAGCGTGTGGAAATTGCGGTCCTCTTGGCTAAGGACACAATAGAGCCTGTCCCTCCAGCCGAGATGAAGAAGGGATTTTACAGCGAGTTTGAATCGGGCCCTGCAAAGACTCCCGTCTAAGATGTAAATGCTGAAGCACTTTTTGACATGTGTTTGCCAACTAGATTGGTTTGCAGCGAAAGACCTGAGGAACGCGTACTTTCATGTCTCGAGTTTTACCTCAACACAGACCGTTTCTTTAGTTTGGTTTAAGGGTCAGGCATACCAGTACATGGTCCTCCCCTTCGGGCTGTCGCAGAGGTGGCGCTTGCACCGCTAATTATTATCCACATTCTCAATAATCTTTATGACTGGCTGATCCCAGCTCATTCTTGAGATTTATTGTGTGCACAGGGACCTGGTGCTCAGACACCTCAGCCGATTGGGGCTTCAGGTCAACTAGGAAAAGAGCAAGCTTTCCCCAGTGCAGAGAATGTCCTTTCTCGAAGGGAGTTGGACTCAGTCACCAGGACAGCGCGTCTCACAAACCAACACGGCCAGTCAGTGCTGGATTGCCTAAAGTCATTCAGGTGAAAAACAGCGGCCCCACTAAAACAATTTCAGAGGCTCCTGGGACATATGACGTCCTCAGCGGCCATAACGCCGCTCGGGTTGATGTGTATGAGACCACTTCAGCACTGGCTTCACACTTGAGTCCTGAGATGGGCATGGCGCCCGCTATATCTGGCTATCACACCGATCTGTCACCGTATGTTCAGCCCTTGCATTTCTACAGGCTGGGATTCCCCTAGAACAAATGTCCAGGAATTCAATGCCAAGCACAGAATTCGTGAAGTACGTCCATTTCAAGTCAGCCTGTGTACTTTTTGGCGAGGGGCTCCATATGTAGTGATTCCCTGATGGTAATCCAATATGATGTATTGTCCACAGCACGGTTTTGCTGACGTTAAACTTGTGTATTCCCCTAGACAGACCTCCGCTCTTCCATCAGTTGCTGTTTTTTGTAGACCTCCTCCCTTTTCAGGTAGGGACTTACCACAGAGACTTCTTTCCACGTGTGGAACTTCCCAGTTGGTAAGTCCATGTGATGTTTTCTCCACATGTTAACCTCCTCTCTGGCAGGATGTGGTCTCCGTAGTGTTCTTTCTCCTTTCTCCGTTCTTTCATCGACGTGACTTACAGATGGTGAACTTCCTGGTTACTATTGTAATCTCCATTCCCTGTTGGCCACAATGCTGTCCTTTCTCCTACCTGATAGGAAGAGCACTTCCCCAGTGCTAATTTCTGAGCTGCAGAGCTGTTAAAAAAAGGAGAAAAGGTTCTATTCGCATTGTAAGTACTGCCTCTTCTGTCCCCGCGTGGTACGAAGGACCACACGGCCTGCGTTGGGGGTAGGTTAGGTTAGGTTACGATGTTGTGAGTGCACTGGTTACCTGGCACGCTGTAGCTTGCCCACATCTGCCCCGCCAAAACCTCAGTTTTAACCTAACTCAGTTCAGCTGTTCTGACGCTTTCCACAGGGACCCCTAGTGTCAGTATAGCGACACAACATCAAAGTGACTGACAGATGGTGAACTTCTTTGTTACTATTGTAATCTACATTCCCTGATGGCCATAATGCTGAACTACCTGCTGAAGGGCCGGGACTTTTTTTAATCCCCTTATGTGCGGTGGCACATGCAGATTCCACTCGTAAATTCTCATTGGCCGTTTCTCAAAGTATCAGAAGTCTTTGGGGCACCCAAGGGTGACACCCAGTGTCAGTACATCAACACAATGTCTTGTTCCCGGAGGTTACAATAGTAACCAAGGCGTTATCAACATCACAAATCTAGTAAAGCTTTTCATATTTTTTATTTTTTTTTAAGTTTAATATACATTTATAATGCTATACTTTGTGTTATATTACCTTATATAAATTAATCTATGCTGCTGCGAGGGTGTTTCTAAAACAGTGGCTGAGGGACTGACGGATTTGACATCTTTTTCTCTTCTGATTGCTCTAATCAATCTCTCAATATTTTTCCTGGAAACACTTTAGATTAGGGAACACATATTCACTATTAACTAGGAGGTTTCCCTCAATAAACTCCTAATTACTGCTTATTGATAGTACTTACTAATGATTATGTTTAAGTATGGGGTAGGGTTAAGGGATGCAGAATATGGTCATGCAGAATAAGGCATTAATATGTGCTTTATAAACACTAATAAACAGCCCATTTGCTAGTAATATGCATGTTAATAAGCAACTATTTAATAGTGGATATGTTCCCTAATCTAAAGTGATACCTTTCCCCCTCTTTTGGAAAGTCGTGGAAATGCTGTCATGGATTTTTATTTTTATTTATTTTTTGGTATTGGAGCAAATGGGAATACAAAAATTAAACTTGCTGTCGTCTCTGATTCACCACTATAGAAGTTTACCAAACTAAGACAAATTATGCTGAGAACGCTGAAATTGTGAAAAGGGTCTATCGCTTCTTTCTTTTGGGAGACAAAAACTCTATCTGCACTTTATCTGCACTTTGATCTTTGAAACTTTGCCGACATTTTACGTTCACATTCAGGAGCACTTTACATTTCTGCAGAAATTAAAAACATTATTATACAATATTATATAAGAGGAGCATTCAGGTCAATGTACTGTATGTACAAATTTGTTTTTAATGTATTATTTAAATTAATTAATTTATAACACTTTACAAACATTTAACATTTAATTTAACATTTAACACATAATTTAACATTAGTTAATAAAAATACAACTGTTCATTTTTAGTTCATGTATGGTCAGGTCCATTAAATATTAACAGATACATCTTTTGATTTTAATAATGTATTAGTAAATGTTGAAATTAACACAAGGAGGTGGTGTATCACTGGCCCCCGCTGCCCCCCATCACTCACGTGTGTGTGTGTGTGTGTGTGTGTGTGTGTGTGTGTGTGTGTGTGTGTGTGTGTGTGTGTGTGGGTGGGTGTGTGTGTGCACGCTCTGCATGTCTCTGGGCTAATTAGCCTGTGTGCTAATTACAGCGCTAACTTTAGCACTGCCGGCAGCTCGGGTCTAATCTGGGGCGGGCTGTGGGACAACCTGTCCCTGAGTGTGTGTGTGACGCACTCGCCCAGTTTAAAAAGATCTAGTTCTATCATCGGGGGATTCTGACACACACACACGGCTGCAGGGCAAAATGAAGAGGAGAGAACGATGATAAATGGTGGAAGTTTTTGGAGGTGTGTGTGTGTGTGTGTGTTGTCCTGGTAAACCCTACGTTATGGGGACAAAATGTCCCCAAAGATGGCAGTATCCGAAATCCTTGTTCTTTGGGGAATTTTTTTGGTTCCCATGAGGAAAACAGCTTATAAATCATACTAAGATGTGTTCTTTGAAAATGTAAAAATGCAGACAATTGTCTGTGAGGTTGGTAGGTTTTGGGTTAGGGGATAAAATATACAGTTTCTACAGTATAAAAATTGTTATGTCTGGAATGTAATTTTACATGAAAAACATGAAAACCCATGTTTTATGGTTGGTGTGTGTGTGTGTGTGTGTGTGTGTGTGTGTGTGTGTGTGTGTGTGTGTGTGTGTGTGTGTGTGTGTGTGTGTGCACGTGTGTGCATTTAATCTCGCTAACTTCACTTTTGTTGATGTCTTCAAGGTTAAAGTGATTCATAAATATTCTAAATTATACCTTTTAAAGATTTATTTTAGGATTAGGTTTAAGGTTTGACGCAGTCATTGTAATTAGCTTTATATCAAAATGTGTGTGTGTGTGTGGTGATAATGTGCCTTTTTCAGGTAAGTCAAACCTTTTCAAATGTCATTTCACAGTTTCACACTGACCCAGCATCAACTGAAGAGTGCGAGACATTTCACAAAGCAAAGCTGAATGTGATCACATTTCTTACTGCTTGCCGGAGGTCACAGGTAACTGATACCAGATATATTAGAGATTAGCAGCACAAAACCTGGTGAGGATGCACAGATCAGTGAAAGAGAGAAGCTTGGAGGGAGGGAGAGGTATTTGAAACTCTCTTCAGTTTTACAGCACACTTTGGCCAGCTGAAGAGACACACAGAGAGTGTGCAAGGGGTCTTTTTTTCGGGCTGTGTTCTTTGAACAGGTACCATGAAACTACATGTATTTGTACTTGGTAACGTTTTACTGCTGTTTTGGGGACATGTATTCTATTTATGTTATTTTTGTGGACAATAACCATGGTATTGGACCCAAAGGTGTTACTTAAATTGGAGTTCTGACAGATAGATTGGCAGTTCAAAGGTGTGTTGGTGTGCGTTTCCCGTACAGTACAGTAACTCACTGCCTAACTACAATGCATCGTTGGAGATATTATCGAGCCAATAATGGCTGTTTCCCAAAACTGTTGGAACTGTTGCACATCTGCCATTTGTACAACACACCATGTTGATTCAAGAATACAGAACTGTTGTTGAACAGTACTGACATCTGCTAATTTATCTGTTAGAGACTGAATTAAAGTCAGATTATTACTATAATGAACATCTGATGGATATTCAATTCAATTCAATTCAAATTTATTTGTATAGCGCTTTTCACAATACATATTGTCTCAAAGCAGCTTTACAGAAAGTGCATTTCAGAAATGTACATAGAAAAATACAGTTAGTTAATCATGCATTAATTTAGGGCATAACATATCGCCGGCGTCGAGTCGTCTCCTCACAGGCGTGGAGTCGTCTCCTCACGGGCTTCGAGTCGTCTCTGTCACAGTGTCTGTTGTGTTTCCACTGGGTGTCCACTAGAGGTCCCTTCCTTCCTTTCTGTCTCCAATCATCCTGGAACCACATTTCCCATAATCCTTGTTTGTTCCCATCACTTGTGATTACACCCAGCTGTTCCCATTTATGTTGTTAGTGTCTGTGCATAAATACCCTGTTTGTGTTAGTTCATGTTACAGAGTCATTATTGTATGTCACTCGTCAACGCTAAGGTCTGTTTTCAAGTCTGTTCTCGTTCTCGTTGTTGTTCTTGCTTGTTTTGTGTTATTGGTTATTGGACTGATTAAATGGATTTCGACCCTGGCATGGATGACTACGATTCTAATTACTTTGATTTTGACCTTTGCATGGATGACGACGAGTTGGATTGCCCTGATTACCATGTTGCTGCGTTTGGATCCACCCATTTCTCCGCTAGCGATCGTGACAGAATGACTCCGTCACACAAAGGATCCAGCAGCATGAACATTTTTCAGGGCCTGGCTAATTCCCCTAAGCACCCTTCACCACTGATTCCGCCCAGCTCAGAACCTGCACATTGCCATCGGAGACAGAGGAGGAGAAGGAAGACCTCCTCCGTGACTGTGCCGGTGGTCCCAGTGCCGGTGGTCCCAGTGCCGGTGGTCCCAGTGCCGGTGGTCCAGAGTTCGGTGGCTCCAAAACACAGGAGGAGGAGAAAGGCTCCCTCTGTAACTGTTCCGGTGGACCCAGTCCCGGTGGACCCGAGTCCGGTGGTCCCAGTTCCGGTGGTCCCAGTTCCGGTGGTCCCAGTTCCGGTGGTCCCGAGTCCGGTGGTCCCGAGTCCGATGGTCCCAGTTCCGGTGGTCCCAGTTCCGGTGGTTCCGAGTCAGGTGGTCCCAGTTCCGGTGGTCCTGAGTCCGGTGGTCCTAGTTCCGGTGATCCCGAGTCCGGTGGTCCCAGTTCCGGTGGTCTCGAGTCCGGTGGTCCGGAGGCGGAGGAGGAGGAAGACTTCCTGCCTCCCCAATGGCCCGGAGGCCGTCCCCTCTGAGCAGCCCGCTGTCGTTCCGGAGGCCGTCCCCTCCGAGCAGCCCGCTGTCATCCCTGAGATCGTCTCGGAGCCGCCCACCATCAGTCCTGCCACGGCCAGGAGAGTGGTCTTCCTTTTTTATGCAGTGGCAGTACTGCAGGCGTGGAGGAAGCACAGGACGTCTGCCGATCCAGAGACTGTTCCTGAGCCTGTGTCTTCGGACAAGATGGCTGCCGCCGAGAGTGTTCACGTCACGTCTGCCGGGCCTGTGTCTTCGGACAAGATGGCCACCACAGAGACTGTTCACGTCACGTCTGCCGAGCCGGTGTCTTCGGACAAGATGGACGCCGCCGAGCCGGTGGTGTCTGTTCCTGAGCCTGAGCCGGTGGTGTCTGTTCCTGAGCCTGAGCCGGTGGTGTCTGTTCCGGAGCCGGTGGTGTCTGTTCCGGAGCCGGAGCCGGTGGTGTCTGTTCCAGAGCCGGAGCCGGTGGTGTCTGTTCCGGAGCCGGAGCCGGTGGGGTCTGTTCCTGAGCCGGAGCCGGTGGGGTCTGTTCCTGAGCCGGAGGGGTCTGTTCCTGAGCCGGAGCCGGTGGTGTCTGTTCCAGTTCCTGAGCCGGTGGTGTCGGTTCCAGTGCCTGAGCCGGTGTCTGTTCCAGTGCCGTGGCCGCCCGAGGGAAAGTCTCCGCCGTGGCCGCCCGAGGGAAAGTCTCCGCCCTGGCCGCCAGATGGACTGTTCGCTCTGCCCTGGCCGCCTGGGGGAAAGTCTCCACCCTGGCCGCCAGATGGACTGTTCTCTCTGCCCTGGTCGCTCGAGGGAAAGTCTCCACCCTGGCCGCCCGATGAACTGGCCGCTCCGCCCTGGCCGCCTGAGGGAGAGTCTCCGCCCTGGCCGCCCGATGAACTGTCGTCTCCGTTCTGGCTGCCTGATGCACTGTCACTCCCTGTCCCCATTTCCCTCCATGGACCTGCCCCCCCCCCCCCCCCCATCCCTCCCCCTGATCCTCCACCAGTCCACCTCCCGCCTGGACTCTTGTTTTGGTTATCACGTCGTGGAGCGTCTGGTAGCCGCTCCGTAGAGGGGGGGTTATGTCACAGTGTCTGTTGTGTTTCCACTGGGTGTCCACTAGAGGTCCCTTCCTTCCTTTCTGTCTCCATTCATCCTGGAACCACATTTCCCATAATCCTTGTTTGTTCCCATCACTTGTGATTACACCCAGCTGTTCCCATTTATGTTGTTAGTGTCTGTGCATAAATACCCTGTTTGTGTTAGTTCATGTTACGGAGTCATTATTGTATGTCACTCGTCAACGCTAAGGTCTGTTTTCAAGTCTGTTCTCGTTCTCGTTGTTGTTCTTGCTTGTTTTGTGTTATTGGTTATTGGACTGATTAAATGGATTTCGATCCTGGCATGGATGACTACGATTCTAATTACTTTGATTTTGACCTTTGCATGGATGACGACGAGTTGGATTGCCCTGATTACCATGTTGCTGCGTTTGGATCCACCCATTTCTCCGCTAGCGATCGTGACAGTCTCTGCATGGGTGTTGGGGCATCTGAAGTTTCCATGAGAGGCTGGATACAAACTGGAGCTGACGAACTCTATTTACCTCGGGACTAGCGTCCCGAGATAACAACGGAAAAGCAGATGGGAAATAATTAGCGTAGCTGTTGTTCATAATATTAATGCATTCAATCTGATTCAACTGTAGTATAAATGGTAAGTATTATGTGAATGCTTGGCTAAAGAGATGCATCTTTAATCTAGTTTTAAACTGGGACAGCGAATCTGAGCCTCGAACAATATCAGGAAGGCCATTCCAGAGTTTAGGAGCTAAATGTGAAAATGCCCTCCCTCCTTTAGTGGTCTTAGATATCCTAGGAATGACCAGAAGCCTCGAATTTAGTGATCTTAAAGAGCGCCATGGATTGTAGGGCGATAGAAGTTCCGTTAAATTCCCAGGAGCTAAACCATTTAGGGCTTTATAGGTCATTAGTAATACTTTGTAATTGATACGGAACTTAATAGGTAACCAGTGTAGAGATGATAGAATCGGTGTTATATGATCATATTTTCTTGACCTAGTAAGAACTCTAGCAGCTGCATTTTGGACTAACTGTAGCTTGTTTATTGAGGATGCAGGACAACCAGCTAATAAAGCATTACAGTAATCTAGTCTCGAGGTCATGAATGCATGAACTAACTTTACTGGATCAGAGACAGATAGCATATTACGTAGCTTAGCAATGTTTCTAAGGTGGAAAAAGGCTGTTCTTGTAACATATGAAATATGATTTTCGAAAGAGAAGCTGCAATCTAGTATAACCCCCAGGTCTTTTACTGTAGTGGATAAAGTAACAGGACATCCTTCTAAATTGAAGTTGCATTGTAAGAGGTTTTGTGGGCAGTTTTTTGGACCCATAAGTAATACCTCCGTTTTATCTGAATTTAATAGCAGAAAATTACACGTCATCCAGTATTTTATATCTTTAACACACTCTGTCAATTTAGATAATTTATAGTTTTCATCCGGTCGTGATGAAATATATAATTGAGTGTCATCAGCATAACAGTGGAAATTAATTCCATGTTTTCTTAAAACATTACCAAGCGGCATATTCTGCCATTTTTATTCTCTGTTGTTTTGCTTTATTTCCAGATGTCTGATTTCATATGTATTCCATCTTGTCTAGGGTTAACTTCACATACACACACTTCTGAAATGGTGCGTTCGTTCTCTTGGCAAAATAAAATACTCTGAATGAAATGTATATCTATATGGAATTAAAGATATAAATTGTGTGCTGCATGTTAGCTTATTTTGGTCAAGAGAAAAGTCCACATACTAACAAGAATATATATGCTCTTTGAAAATGTGTGTTGGAATCGTGCTTATGGGAAACATCAAATCGTTGAATTGTGTTGGTAACAACGAAACTTGCAATCATAGTTGGCTAACAATGCTTTTTTGTGATACGCACCCCTGGTTTTGATGTCAAAAATGTGAATTAGTGGGATGTGCATATTAATTAGGTTATGCACTAATTATTTGACATGATCTTCGATATAAAAGTAGGTTCTCATCACAATGATTTGAGGTAACAATTATTCATTTTGCCCCATTCAAGAGCTCAGATGAACTTGGGACCTATTTCATTTAATTGACCAAATTCACTCCAACATCAACCACTGTCTTTCCCGGGGTTTTGTGGATTAGTGGATAAATGTTGGGTTGAGCAAATACTTGATGGTCCAATGGTGTTGTTTGTGTTGAAGGGATTCTGATCGTGTACTGACTGAACTGACTGCTGTACATCATGGACATATCCTATATCAGGACTCAGGATTGGGGACACATTTGCATTTTGTTCTGTGATTTCACTAGAATGTCTAGCAAGCCAGAAAGCATTTGGAGAACTGAAAGAATGAAAGAGATTGGAGCATGTGTCTGCAGGGACAACCATAATATCTAATCATACTGGCAGTCATAATGTAATTCCACACGAGGGATTATAACAAAGGTGTTTGAATTTTGGCCTATTTGTATAGTGTCTAGTGACAGGATGTGTTGTGAGAATGCGAAAGCATTGAAAGTTAAAACGCTGTGCGCCAGACAGAAGCCAAGCTGATGGGGATAACAGACGTCCAGGAGAAACCTCCTTCAGCTGATGGGGAAAACAGATGAGACATGACAGAATAAGGAGTGAGGTCAGGAGGGAAACACTGATATATGAAGGAATAGAGAGGTTAAAGTAGCCGAGGAAGAGGCTGATTAGTCACAGTTTCATTCCTCCCAGTGGGGTGATGTCATCATTCAAGGTCAAGCCTGTGTTTCCCTCTGATGCGAGGGCGAAGGAAAGCCAGACAACGACAACAAAACTCCCTTTCGGTTGATGCTAGAAACTGCGTCAGCAGCTGATCTTAACTGTGATATAAAACATCTGTGTCATATATTCTTGTTAATATAAAACCATTTATTTATTCACTCATTTATTAGTGCTGAAAGTATTGGATGTAGGTCGACATACGTTGGTTTCGTTTTGTTCTGAAATGTGTCGTAAAGCAATTCGTAACACAATGCAAGTACAGCCGCATTTCCACCAGAATTATCCGAAACAATTTGTTTCAGGAACTTGTTTCCCCAGACCTGTTGCTGTCTGCGTTTCCAATGGTGGTTGAAATGAAATGCTGCGTGGAGGCAACCAATCAACATGCGGCGTGAACTCAACCAATCAGCATGTTCAGCGCCCAAGTCCCACTTCCAAAAGTTCCTGAACTTTGAAAAAGTACTACCTCTTGAGCAGGGACTCTATGAAGGGGCCATTTTTGAGTACCACCCCAAAGTCCCTAGTTCCTGGGGGAAGTTCCTGCGGTGGAAACACAGCTTATGTGTCACATTCTCAGTGTTACCACAAGGGGTGCTATAGGGGGCATTAGTGGAAACCATCATCCTCTAGGCATCGTCACAAATTGGTAAGTAGTAGGCCTACCATGTTACCAAAAGGGATCAATACCATCCATTCAAAGCAAGTAACATTTTTATACTCCATGTTTTATGAACACTGGAAGCCAAGTTTTCTTCAATACTGAGTGTATAATGTGAATTATAGATGAAAAACAGCATCAAACAAACCCCATTACCGTAAATACAAGTCCGTGAAGAGCAAAAATTCAGAATTCAGAATTCAAATTTAAGTCTTTTGTAGCACACACAGACATCCAAACATTAGCCAACATAAACACATGCATCTCACTGACAGTCGTCTTCTGAAATGTTTACTTTAAGTAATCCACAGAAATGTGAATCCAAGAAATAGGGACAGAAAATCAGAAAATACACCTGTGACTGCATTAACCAGGTATAACTATTTTTTAAAAGCAATAAGCCCTGTGAAGCCATGATTTACAGTGAATGTAGAACAGCCGAGTGGGTTTTAGGCGACTCCTCTCCACGGCTAACAATGCCCTTAAATTCACCGTAAACCACGGCTTTACGGGCCTTATTGCTTAAGACACACTAGAAAATAATCTTCCCAACAACTGAAAACAGGCAGCTCCAGTAGTGAGATGAAAATATTTATCTTGAACTCTGTCATGGAAACTAGCATCTATAAACCTTAAATAAACAATTTAATAGCCAACTAAATAGGAATTTATGCCTGTAGGATATTAGCCACATTAGACCAGCGGTTTGGAAAATGAATGGATGATTCATCTGCGGTGCCTTCTTCTGGTCAGATGCGGGAATTCATTCGGCACACAACTCTCACAGTGCATTATGGGTATTCTCTAGCTGTATGGTATACATCGGTTGTAGACTCGTTATTGTGGTGCATTATTGGATTGAATGAGTGCACTTGATAACATCCACTATGGTTTCGGACACCACTATAGATGGCTGTCCCCTAAAATAGTGCCCTGTTTAAGGGTATAGGGGGGATTTTGAACAGAGCCTGGGGTGCGCTTCCCGTACAACGACGTAACTCGCTGCGTAACTACCGTAGTGCGATGCATCGTTGAAGAAATCAACTAGCTAGTCACGACTGTTTCCCGAAACCGTATTGTCGCAAATTGGTTATGATGCTAGCAAGTGTTGGAGTAATAACTACTTTTAATTAGTCTTAAATTAGGTTAGATGATTTATATAAATTAAGAGCAGAAGGGGCTTTCATAGGTCAAGGCAAAGGTGGCCAGAATTTGGAGAACAGATGTCGTCTTATTTTTTCAAACTTGAGAAAAATAGGGCTAAATACAATTCTATTTGTCAATTAAACATTGAGGGGTCTGTCTCAGAAAATCCTAAAGAAATTTCCCAATATTTTTATACATTTTATTCAAATTATTATAGTTCTAAATTTAATCTAGCTGACTTAGTTACTTTCTGTACGCACATTGATTTTTTTTGGACTTTTTCAAGGCTATTGATGCTATTGAGCATCCTTTATTTAATTTATTTTTTTGTTTCGAGCGTTTTGGTTTTGGGCCTTATGTTTGCAATGCCATGAAAACTTTATTTGCAGGAGGCAATAGCTCAGTGAAATTAGGACATGGTACGACCCAGATATTTCTTCTAGAAAGAGGAATTCAGCAAGGCTGTCCAGTCTCGGTATATCTTTTTCTTATTGTAGCACAGGCCTTCTGTCATTTTATTAAGGATAGTAAGCTAGATTTTAATTAGTCAACTAGTGGATGACACAGCCTTAGGCAAACCGGCCTACATTTTATTAGTCAAATTTCACATTCATAAGTGTAAGTTTTCTAACAAAAAGTCCCTTTTCTTAGTATTCCTTAAAGAATTTGAAAATTACTTTTCTACCATTCAATCTAGTACTAATGGAAAAGCCATTAAGACTGTTCATTTGTGTACTGTCTTCAAAATCTTTTATTGATACAAAGGTCTTGTATTTTTGTGAATGTTTTATTTTTATTTGTACTTTTTTATGTGTTTTCTTTGCTCCCCTGGCTCCAAAAATATATGTAGTATTATTGTGTTGTTTGAAGCAACAAAAAAAAAAAAAAAACTTTAAATTAATCTGTTTGAGATCAAATTAATGCTAGATGTTTTGATATCAATTACAAACATGACATCTGATGACTATTTCTCATTTTTTTCAGTTATTTTGCTTAATTTCCAGATTCAATCATAAGCTCGTTCTTACGTACTAGAGTGCGTTCGCACATGCACACTCTTCAAAAACGACACTTTAAATCTCATACTGTAAATTACATTTGTATGTATTCTAAATAAAATATATAGACAGTACTGAATGTCAGCTTGCTTATTTGTCTCAAGATAAGGATTTATTGAGTCCACATGTCATGCAAACAAGAAACTCTGCTTCTAACCACAGGTCGAGAGCTGTCGTCCCTAACACACAACTTTGCGAATGTTCGTTGGAATGATGGTTTTGGGAAACACCGACTTGTTGAACAACGATAACGATGGAACTTGCGACCATAGTTGGCGAACGATGCTTTAGTGAAACGCACCCGTGTGTCTTTTTATCAAGATGGCCGCCCTCGCCCCTGTTTAACCATGTGGCTTCCTTATAAAACAACAGTTCTTCCTGGTCAGATAAAAGTCCCTTTAAAGTGTGACTATAACATGAACTAAATCAACAAAAAAGAAAGCCATTGTTTGACTCATGAATCCATAATGTTCATCATATGTTACATAACACATTCTGAATGTGAGAGGACGTCTCAAAACCCTTCGTCTGGCTTTATGCTCCTTTAAAAACGTGACAAGATAATAACAGTGATTATGCTTTCACCGAGCAGGGATGAACTCAATGTCTAGGTTCATCTGAGACCCTCTTTAGTCTTCATAAAGGCTCAGGCAAACACCTGTGTGATCAAACCGTGGTTTTGTGTGGAGAAACTCTTCATACTCCACAATAGGCCAGTAACTAGCGTGATGTCAGAGGGTTTGAAGTGAACCGAACTGTGACGCAAGTGCTTATTGAGGAACACAGATGTTATAGTGGCTTTAGCAGCGCGTCAATGAGTGTTTGTGTGTGGATTGGCCATTAATATAGCAAGGTGTTATGCAAATAATTGCTTGAAGAAAGCTTTTCTAACAGGTGTATGAAATAAGGCTGCAATTATAGTTCACAAGGCGTTTTGAGCTGTAATGTTCAAGGGTCTCTGACTTCTGCTTCTAAAACCACCCAAGCATGTTTAAGTCAGAATCTTTAAGGAGTGTTCTGTGTTCAGTATACATGGCTGTGGCGTCGCATCTATGGCGTCATTCTGTCAATTATCTCAAAAAACAGTTTGGGTTTGGCCCTTCAGTTTGTACAAACAAACAAAAATCATCTTCACAATAATGCACTTACAATGGAAGTTTATGGGCCAGCAAAAATGACAAAATGGACAAAAACTAATTCTTGAAACTAGCATAAATATTATTGGATCTTAAAGCTTGATTTAAAAACTTTTAAAAATTTAAAAATGTATTTCAAGCAATATATTATCCTTAAAATTTGTTCTTATTTCACAAAGTCATTGCATGTTTTTATGTAGCTCAATGTGATGCTAACAATGCTAAAGTTCAATGGTTCAATTGGAAAACACACATACTATTAAAATGTAGCTATACTGTTAATGCTCTGTGTGAAATTAATAATAGTAAGTTAAATTGTTAGATGATAAATAATTGATTAGCTTTATATGCAATGCTTATAACAAGTTTGCTTAATTGAATGGATTTCTGTTTAGTTTTATGATCCAATAATATTTTGAATAGCTTATAGTTTCAAGAATTCTCACCAAGTTATTTGTTATCCAAGCGGTGGATGATCTTGATTGCTTTTAAAAGTGTTGCTACAACACTTTTACAATTAAATGCAAATGTATTATAGTTTACATTTATATTAAGTGCAGTTAGCTGAACTATATTTGACCCACATAAAGGGATAGTTCAGACCGAAAACTAAAATGTTGTCATAATTTACTCACCATCAAGTTGTTCCAAACCTGCATGAGTTTCTTTCTTCTGTTGAACACAAAATAAGATATTTTAAAGCATGTAAATTAAACAGCTGACGGTAGCCGTTGACTTCCATATTTGTTTTTCCTACAAAGGAAGTCGTGTAAAGTGGACCTATGATGCTTTTTTACATGTTCATCTTTCTTTAGTGTAATGTTGCTGTTTCAGCAAAGTCACGCCAGAGGGATTTATTCTCTTCTGAACTCCCTGAAACGCCTCCATTGAAGCCTTGAGTTTTCTTCCAGAAATGAACACGTCACTATATTCCTCATTTAAATATTTCCTGCCAAAGGCATTCACAGAATAAAGGGGCGGGGCCTGCTTGAGTTAGGAGTGTGTTGAAACTGGTGGTTATGGTAAGGGGCGGGACATTTCCCAAACACACTCGAAGCGCTTGACCAATCACAAAAACACTGATCCGGCCAACCAATCAGAGCACAGTGTGCTTTTCAGAAGGAGGGGCTTCATAGAGACGGGAACTAAACAGAGCGTTACTGACAAACTGGGAAGACAGGAGCTCCAACAAGGGAGAATATGGGGAACAGAATGTGTTTTTTAACATTCAAGCATGAAAACCTGTTCTAGTAGAGCCAAACAACAAGACTTTAAAAAAAGGGCATTATAGATAATTTTCAAAATATAATAACTTTAATTGTACCCTTTATTTTCTAATTTAACCCTAACCCTATCAAAAAACACAATACAGCTGATTTTGGTATTACTGATGTAAACACACTTGTGACTTTCTAACTTTGAAATGTTTTGGCCAGTGTTTTTTCACCCCATTTTACATTTATCCAAGCCCTACATCCGCCCTTATCAATAGACAGACAGGCTTTAAAAACACAGCAGAGATGGCATTACACACCCTCTGTGGCATTTCCTCCACTTCCTGTGTGTGTGTGTGTGTGTGTGTGTGTGTGTGTGTGTGTGTGTGTGTGTGTGTGTGTGTGTGTGTGTGTGTGTGTGTGTGTGTGTGTGTGTGTGTGTGTGTGTGTGTGTGTGTGTGTGTGTGTGTAAGTAAGTAAGTAAGTTTCACATTTACAGTACATACAGTACAAGACCAAATAGTAATGAGTCCAAAGAATGGGCATCAATGGAGAAAGTGGCTAAATATAAAGTAAATATATTATTGTTGTTGTCATTAACAGTATTACTCAATACTTAAATACATAACACGACTGGTCATGTGATCTTAGCATGCGGCGCCCATGTCCTGCTCCATGCAGAATAAAACTGCTTTTTCTGATAATATGAATATACATGTTATGAGTAAAACATCTGTTATCAAAAATAAATAAAATAAAATAAAATACTGAGTGCATCTTGCTTGGATAGGATGAAGTATTTGTAATATTGATCAAATGAAACACTTAAAATAATTGCAAATTGTGGACATACAGTAAAACATATTTCAGTTTTCTCAGTTCAGAAAACATTGGCAAGTCTGGCTGAAAGTTAATGTAGTTTGCGTGTTAGTTGGCTGTAATGTGTAGACTATGTCTCTCTCAGACGCAGTATAGACAAAACAACGTCTGGATGATGTCGATAACTACAGCTGTCTCTGACTCTCATAATTGTGTGTCTCTTTTAATGTAATGCGAAGTGTCTGTGTCTCTCAGTAAGTCATTATTGGCTTTAATCACGTTTCATTATTTGAAGCATCAGTTGCAGAAATGTGCAGCGAGACGCGATTACGCTCAAACCTTTCATTTAAAAATTACATTTCCTAATTTGAATGCAGACATCTATGACACATCTGGTCTTAGTTAAAACATCACTACTACTGTAAATATTTAAAAAAGGATTTTCGCATGCTGAAATGTTTCCCTGATGACATATTGCAACGATTACACACCACAATTACAGCCACTGGCTCTAAATATAACCATAACCACAAGTAAAACTGAGACGCCATATTAGAGGATTAATGTAAACACTCAATCCCAACTCGCTTTTCAACACTTTCACACACACTGGTTCTCTCTGAAACTCAGGCTTCCTACGGGAATTCAATGGTATGGATAAGCTGAAAAATAAGTGTGGTAAAATGTAATGAATGTGCACTTCTAATGTACTTCGAATCTTACAGTACTATGAGTATTTAATTTTCAAATCTGTATTTACAGATAATATTATTAAATAAAAGGCAACTTACGTGTATTTAAAGAGAGCACACTTTCATGACTGTTTCTTAACAGTCTTAAATATACTTGTGCACCTTATAACTTTTTGATTTATTGCATGTTCAGATGTTTAAAATATTCATGAACATTTTGTGAAAATACTGGTGGTGGCAGGCAACCTTTTTTTTTTTATGCTGAGAGTTTATTATCAGTATTATTTTTTACATTTGTTCTTTCCTGCAACGAACGTCTATTTTTTAAACAGCTATTCAAAAACATTGTACAATATTCTGACAAAATAAAAGTCCCAATTTCACCAATGTTTCTCTTGAACAACAAAGATCCCACAAATGAAAGTTCTCAATGTGAACATTTAATCCAATTCTTCCATCTGAACTATCCACGTTAACTTTATAGCACAATACTCTTCCTGTATGTCAACAAATTGACTTTTAAGGAATTTCAGGAGATCATCCGAGGCGGATATGATACTTGAAACCTCAATGATAACGGAAGTAAGTGCTTCTTTCTGTGCTTCTGTTTGTGTCTTTCGCTCTCTCTCTCTCTCTCTCTGCGTTTGCTGACAGACAACATGACATCACTCTCAGTGCCGGTAAGTGCAGAGTCCGGGAAAAGTCTGGGAATAAAGGCCGGTCCCTTGGGTCCATCAGTCATCGGTGCACACGTCTGATCTCCTATCAGTAGAGTGTACTGTCATAATAAACTTCATTATTATTATTCAGTGGGTGGTTTCGCTCAAGAGAAAGGCTCCAGGTTTCTGTACTCTTCTTTTATCGTACAAAGGTCAAGTTATGAACAAGTACACACTCATTGTCTGTCTAATATCATCGTCCTTCTTTCAGACTACTGCTACTGTGAATATTTTAGCACTTGTATTTAATGTTTTTGAGACATTTGGGTTTGCTTGTTGCTGTTTAAGATCATGTAATAGTTTAAGATAATTGCCAGCTTCTCCTCTTTCTGTACCGATGGCATTTATTTAATTTTTTAAAGTGTATTAGTAATTATAATCATAGATCTCTTTGTATTCAGTTCTTCATAGTATCCAGCAGCTTCACATAATTCAATATCTACTGACTATCCTGACTGCTCCTTTCAATACAATGAAAGTCAGTGAGGACTTCTACAAAACACAGCATATAACGGTCCTTGTGCACTTTACTGCATTCTTCTAAAGCCACATGATAGGAGAGAGAAGTGACACAGTGTGATTCGTGAGTCAATTCTTTTAAATCACATCTTTTCAATGAATCATTTGATCTACACAGAACACAGTCTGAATCATTTGTTCGTGAGTCGGAGTGATTCAGCTAAAATGAACCAGTGATGAGGAAGACTTACAGTGAATGGTTTCTAACACAAAGCTATCACATGACTTAATGAATCTTGTAATATAGTGCATGAGTCGGAGTGACTAGACTCCTTTTACCATACAGGTTTTTTTGGGGTTTTTTTTTTACTTTACTGTACCAGTCCTCATTAATTTTCACTATTGAAAAGGCTGAATATTATCCTTTTGCATTCCAAAAAGAACGCTATACACTTTTGGAGTGAATAACACAACAGCATTGTCATTTTTTTTTTTTTTTTTACTATTATTTTTAAACACTGTATAAAAACTAAAGGCAACATGATTTTGAGTACAATTATCCTCTTAGCATGTCCTCAATATTGTCCCTTTGTTCAGTCAACTTAAATTTGGATATCTGGATGTTTGGCAAGTTAAAATTAAATTTTATAATAAGATTTTATGATTTTATGCTATAGTGTACATCGTTTTTAGTGTGAAATGACAGCAGAAGTTTAGCCGGCGAACGTTGCAATGTCCCTCACCCATTTCTGAGTTAACGTTAGATGTCTAACTCAGTTATATAAACCTTAGGGTTCCAGAATCGGTTATTGTTGGAACGGTGGAAAGACAAATCGAGATGGTTTTGTGAGTTTTATTTTGTTTCTGTCGAGTTTAAATGAAGTGTGTCTTACGGTGGTCCACAAGGTACAATTACTGCATTTGCAAATGGAGTCTGTTAGGTTTGAAGGATCTCATGATAACAAAAAAAGTCTGTCTCTGCAGGGATCCTTTTGTATCCGACCCGAGCTTGTCAGTTCTTAAAAAAAAACACTTTAGTAGACGTACATTGACTGTGCTCAAACTGCAGTCCATTTACTGGATGACGGCTGCAGCGGTCGCTGTCCATATTGGACCAATTTGAATAAGTCACTTAGACACAAAAATATGTGAAAACAAGGCTTAAAAATACTAAAGTGGGTGATTTGGGCTTAGAGAAACTGGCTTTCAGTTCCAGATTAGCCTTTAACTTGATTTCATTAAGGCAGGCGACCCAGTATTCTGATTGTAATGCCAAACAATGAGGTGTAAACTACCTTTATCAGAGTTAATAATAGTATATTAGGCAACAAAGACCAGTTGAATGCATGCCAAAAAAACTAGTTATTTAGAGGTCAATAAGAAACTTTTTTTTTACTAACCTAGATGTATTGTTGGAGTGAATGAAATACAGTGATGTGATTGTTTGTACGTCCTCAACAAGCAACACATAATTGAATGTGTTTGTTCACTAGATGCTAATTGTCAAGGCAAGAAAGGCCTCATTTATAAAACGTGTGTTCGCACAGATTGAGCGACGCAAACTTTCATATTGATAAAAACGGTCTTTGATGTCGAAAAGTGCTTATGGCACGCCAGGGTCTGAGCAGACGTACACACTTTTCCATGTGAGAGAGTCGGAAAACTGCAGGGATATTTGGAAATAAGCAATTCTTGCCGCTCACTGTTCTCAAGTAAAGCGTTTGGACGTTGACTGGCGCTCTTTTATATGCTAATAACATTAATTAGGCAGTGTTTACAAGGCGTAGATCTGAAACCATTCAGCTCACACAATCTCAAGATCTTTTGCGATTTATTAATTTCACTTCTGGAAGAGAGGCGTTCGCAGGTTTGTTTATGCGTACGTTCATTTCTCTGAATCACACATACTCAGAAATGATCGTGAAATCAAATGTAGGAAGGTTTCTAAGCAACATTATATAAACGAGGCCCCAGATTTCTAATTCATACAGTTTTTCAACCACCAACATAAATTACATAAACAGTGTGAACTAACAGAAATATACACAACATATAACCAAGTGCGTAAATAGAAAAACAATAATCATTTAACTAATCATGCCACAATGCTTGGTGGGAATTCACACAAAGTCGGCATGAAATGAAAATGTTTTTTTCATATGCATGTTATTGTGCACCAATCATCCGTTTCCTTTTTTTAAAAATTTTTTATGGATTTAATTTTTAACCAAAATGCCATAACTGGATCTTCCAGTGAAAATGACAGACTACTCTCTGGTTACATATGCTGGACTTCTCCAATCATTTAGTGAGTTTAAACCCCGCCCCCTGCAAGCTTGCCTTCATATTCCTCCACTTTTGAGTCACACCCACATCTCAACATCCAATCAACAACTGATACATAGAACCAAGTCCTGACCAAAATCTTTTTATTTTTTGATAAACCGTTACATTTAAATGTACAGCAAAATAACCTCTCTCTTAATCCATTTCATCATGACTTTAACAAGTCAGGAGCACTGGTCAATATTTAATTTTTCAATATTTGTATTTATTTTAAATTTTTTGTACATTTTTCCAGATGCTAGCTGAAGAAATTTTTATCTAAAATTATTTTTTTAATGTGCATTAGGAGTAATTCACAAGTACCTAATGCTGGGTAACATATAAAACATGTTATACAAAGTTACCTGAAATCAAATACCCAGCAAAAAAAAACAATGAAAACTGTATTCAGAAGCACAAACTCTGGCACTGATATTTAACATTTCAAACTCTCACTCATCCTCTCCCACTCTCTTCAGTTCTCTCTCTCCGCCTCACGCTCCTTCATTTCTCACACTCTATCTCAGTATCTGCATTGTCTTCTGAAGAGGCATAATCAGATATGAACCCACTTTATGACATTTGCCTGGCTTGCTTTGACCTATATACAGACATCGTGATCAGACTGTGGGTTAGATCACCACAGCACGCAGTCATGACCAGGACAACACTGATTCACAGCACTAGTGTGAATCTAGGACCAAACTAATGTCCAAGTCTGTCTGTCTGGGCTCTTTTGAGCTGCAACAACTGCATAGTAATGATCCACAACAGCCTAGCATCATAGTGGCAAGAGTTTAATTGAACAAGCATTACTATAATTTTCTTCAGAAAAAAAAAAAATCCAGTTACTATTGTATAAGATAAGAAAGTTAATAGTATTGTGGAGCTGTGTGTGGAATAGGAAAAAAACAAAACTTCCCAGAGTTTCAAAGTAAAAAAAACATCTACTGAATTTCTGGAAGTTATTTGGAAACCGAAACGATAGCCCTCTTCCAAGTGAAAGCGCTCAGATCTCCATGTAATTCCCTCCTCATCTATTAGTGTGTAGTCCTGCAGTCTGCCCACAGAGCTTGGCTTCTGCCCAGCCCCGCTCAATGGCTGCTTTTCAGGGGCTTTTAAAGACGGCTTGTTCAACAGCGGCGTCCCGCCACAGCAGCAGGAGGAGTAAAGACTGGAGCGCAGATGATCAGATACTGACACAGTTCAACATGAGAACATGACCCAAGGGCTCAGTCGTAGCCCATACATTAAGAAAGTTTACTGGAATTTAAAGCTGAAATTGTGTAATTTAATAAACAGTTCAACATGTTTTTTGATTAAAAAAATACCAGTCAGTCAATCTATCACTTTATCAAGACAAGTAAAAATCCCTTGTCAAAAATATTCATATATTATAATAATTTGGAACCAATCCTAAAGACATCAAATATCTAATAAGAATCAAATTAGAGCATTCTGAATTGATCAATTTCAGTCATTTATCAAGTCCAGTCTCATGAAACTTGCCTGTGGCAACATTTTAGCAAAATGATATCATGTTGCTTCTTGCACTTTTCGTGGCAGTTTCAAAACTGGCCATAACTGGCGATAAAAAGTGCATTACATAAAGTAACATTTTATACGTATTTAATACGACTGGTCCATGCACATATTACAGTACTTCGGAAATGAAATGTCCAGTTAATAGCGCTAAAATATTAATGCTTTTTAAAATAACATGCAACCCTTGAAAACAAATGAAAACCTGAGAAAAAAACACATTTGGTGAAGCAACGGTGCAATTTTGTATTGTTTCTACAAGGCTTTAGTGCTTTTGTGGTCATGACTCTTGTGTCACGGGTCTCCTGGAAGCACATCGAGGTCCTTCTCTGAGCAGAACACACAGAGGCTGTCCGTAATGTACCAGATGGACAAGGTCTAACAATTCCTCTGTATCTCTCAGGAGGATTCTAACTGCTACTAGATCCATTTGTTCGGTCTGTTCTTCTGTCAGCAACAGTTGCAATAACAATGAGAAACAACTGGATCTAAATGTGGCAGTAGATTTATTAAACGAAAACTCAAAGAAACAAAATAGTGAGAGTACTTAGACTGGATTGACTGGGACATGAACAACCGGTAAATCAGACGAGAACAGACAAAAGAACCGAACAAAACAAAGGGCTTAAATACAAACGGCAAACTAATCAATGAAATGAACAACAGGTGCAACTGATAATCAAATCAACAAACCCAAATACACGAATTCAACCCGCCCAAACACAGAAGCTAACACAGATGACCATAATGTGCCGCTGTTGTTGGTGTTTTACAGTGTTTTGTTGTTGTTGTTTTACAATCGAGACACTGTTAAACTTCGCTGTAGATTTAGCAGCACAGTACTGTAAAAACCTACAGTACAATACCATTTGTCTATATTACAGTAAAATACCGTCATTTGCATTGCATTCTGGGTAATTTTGTTCGAGCGGGAACATTTTACAGTATATTTTAGTGTTACTGTAACCTAGCTATAATCTGGCTGTAATATGCCAGGCAATAATACAGGATTGCTGTAAACTGCACAACACAACTGCAGCTTGAAGAAGTACACTCACTGGAGAAGAACGGTGGATATCTGGATGTTTGGTAAGTACATTTTTCATTTTATAATAAGATTTTATGATTTTACGCTATAGTGTACATCGTTTTTAGTGTGAAATGACAGCAGAAGTTTAGCCGGCGAACGTTGCAATCTCCCTCACCCATTTCTGAGTTAACGTTAGATGTCTAACTTACCCACTGACATTTTCAAATCTAACTCAGTTATATAAACCTTAGGGTTCCAGAGTCGGTTATTGTTGGAACGGTGGAAAGACAAATCGAGATGGTTTTGTGAGTTTTATTTTGTTTCAGTCGAGTTTAAATGAAGTGTGTCTTACGGTGGTCCACAAGGTACAATTACTGCATTTGCAAATGGAGTCTGTTAGGTTTGAAGGATCTCATGATAACAAAAAAAGTCTGTCTCTGCAGGGATCCTTTAGTATCCGACCCGAGCTTGTCAGTTCTTAAAAAAAAAAACACTTTATAGACGCAGTGACTGTGCTCAAACTGCAGTCCATTTACTGGATGGCGGCTGCAGCGGTCGCTGTCCATATTGGACCAATTTGAATAAGTCACTTAGACACAAAAATATGTGAAAACAAGGCTTAAAAATACTAAAGTGGGTGATAGAGAGGTTGGCTTTCAGTACCAGGTTAGCCTTTAACTTCATGTCATTAAGGCAGTTGACCCAGTATTCTGATTGTAATGACAAATAACGATGATTAAAATAATTAGAAATACAAATAAAGGTGCATAAACTACCTTTATCAGAGTTAATAATGATATATTAGGCAACAAAGACCAGTTGAATGCATGCCTAAAAACCAAGTTAGAATATTTAGAGGTCAATCAGAAACATATGATTTTTTTTATTAACCTAGAGTGTATGAAATACAGTGATGCGTTAGTTTATACGTCCTCAACAAGCAACACACAATTGAATAAAATGTATTTTGATTTCTTACAGCTCTACAGTGTGGGCCAATTATCTTTGCACCCTGGGAATTATCACAAGACGAGTTTTTTGTAAGTATAGGCCTACGCCTTTTAAACACTTTCATACAATGTTTTAAACTTTTAAAATTGGTTGTTTTTATTGCTACTGAATTTTATTTGACCATTTTTTCTCTTACACTGTCTGCTCATCTGTATTGGTGCTGTGGTTTTGTCTGTATGTGTTTTTTCCAGTTTTGGTCATCAGTGAGGAGTCCGATCTTCACCAGTTCTCTTACGAGAGGTCTCTCGTACTGCGTAAGATATCTTACGCTAGGGGAAAATCCTTTTCCGCGAGATATTGAAGCCAAAAATTATCCTTAATTTTGTAATAATGCAAAACGCGTTGCAGCAGCAATGCAGACATAGGCGAGACAGCTCGCGCGCCTATTGGCTGCTCTGCGGCAACTGCAGCAGCCTATCGAGCGAGGCCTGGCGTGACGTCAGACCCAATCAGGGCACTTCGTGCCCGCTGCGTCACGTCCCGCCGAAATGGGCGTGGTCTAGGCCTATAAATATCGCTCGCAGGCAGCTATTATCTGATTTTTCATCCTTCAAGCGAAGCACACGCATCGCTGGAGCTGGATTAGAAGCCGCGCCGTCTGAAAGAGAGCACCTTCAGCGGGACGAGTCACTGAAGTCGCTGGCCGCGCCGCCTTCCTTGCCTTCCTGCTGCGCTTTCCGGCATTATATCCTTTCTCTGCTACTGTGTTTATGTATGTGTGTGTGCTCGCCGCCGCGACACACACTCCCATTGCACTAAAAGAGCTGGGCGTCTTTTTCAAGACGCCCCTTTTCCTGATCACGCAGCTCTCGCACTCGCTGACGGCGACTGCCCTCACTGCGAGTTAGGTACTGCCTATGGTGACTCTGAGGACTCACCTGGCATCCTTCTCCGAGACTGCTCCTCCGCCCCCCCCCCAACCCGCAAAGCTTGCCGGTTCGCCCGCTTGCCTTGCCTGCTTGGGGGACGATACCTGTTCTCCCTCTGTTCGAGCCGCGCACACCGCGCCGCTCACAGAGGATGTCAGGAGCGGGCGGTCACGGGGCTAGCTTTCTCTCTCCCTCTGTTCAAGCCGCGCAAACTGCGCCGCTCACAAGGGAGGCTGGAAGCGGACGGTCGGGGTTAGTTTTTCTTTACGTTATAAGAAAGCTACCCTGCCTTCTGCGCCCCATTCATGCGTCACTCACCGGCGAAAGGAGAAAGATGTGTTTTTTAGTCCCTCCGAGGATGGACTGACCTTCAATTTCTCATACATATTCCCAGTTCCCTGATCATGCGACTGGAAATATCAATATTGCAGCAGGCGAGCCTGTTTTAATACAAGCGCGCCTGCAAGCATACGCCGAAGAAAGCATGTGACGCTCTTATATGCTCGTGCATCCGAAAACCTTTGCGTTCCCCCCTGTGGCTCAGTGGCGGAATCATTGGTTTTTCTCACGAGAGACTGGAGTTCGAATCCCGGTCTAGCGGCAGTTAAAATAATGCCGCCAATGCTTCGCTCTGTCAGTTCCCTGAAAAGCGACTGCAGACGTGCATTTTGCAGCCAACGAGCGCGTTGCACAACCCGCTCGCCTGCACCCAAACACCGTTTCTATGGTTTCCGTGCGTCACTGGCGAAAGGAGAAAAGAGCGTTTTCTGGTCCCCCCGCGGACGGACCGACCTCCTCTTTCTCGTACATTTCTCATTCCCCTCTGAAGTTCGGGCGACTGGAAATGTCTGTATTGCAGTGAGCAAGCCTGTTGTAATACACGCATGCCTGCAAACAAACGCCAGCACGTTGACGCTCTCTTATAATACTCGCGCTAGCTGAGTTACAATGTGTCTCCCCCTGTGGCCCAGTGGCAGACTCTCAGGTTTTTGCACGCGAGAGACCCGCGTTCGATCCCCGGGTCTACCGGCAGATAAAATTATGCCGTACAATGCTCGCTCTGTCAGTTCCCTGAAAAGGCGACTGCAGATGTGTATTTTGCAGCCAACGAGCGCGTTGTACAACCCGCTCGCCTGCACCCAAACACCGTTTCTATGGTGTTCCGTGCGTCACTGGCGTAAGGAAAAAAGGGAGTTTTTCTGGTCCCGCTGCGGACGGACCAACCTCCTTTTTCCTATACATTTCCCATTCCCCTCTGGAATTCAGGCGACTGGAAATGTCAATATTGCAGTGAACAAGCCTGTTGTAATGCACGCAGGCCTGCAATAAACGCCAGCATGTTGACGCTCTGTTTCTATGGCAACTTCTCGCTCGTTCAGTTCCAGTAAATGTGACTGTTCCAGTGTATCCTGCAGTAAACAAGTCGGTTCTGTCACCCGCTTGCCTGCACACAAACGCCGTTTTTACGGCTACCCAGATAAATCCCATAAGTGTGAATTTTTTCTGGTGTCCCGGCCACGGCCGATGGTGCTTTATGTGTAAGAAGAATGCCCACTGCCCAGTGCCCATCTCTACACACAAGCACAGCCCGTCACACAGGGCTCGCGCACATGAATCGGCTCAGACCGATTGCGCTTCAAACATGGTGAATGTGCCCACTAACACCACGTTATGCATGTCTCACGGTTTCTGTAAAAACGAAACCAACGTGCACTCGCTTCACGCAAGCGGACGATGCTTTCGGTGTGATAAATGTGCCCGCTGTCCCGCGCCCACATCCACACATAGACATGACAGTTCCCACGGGAACCGCCCAGCCCTCCCCCTCGCGGTTAACCACCGCAGAGGAGTCGAGCGCGGGCAATCTGCCCGCTGTCATCAGCGCGCCCCATGCCTCAAATGTCACGAGCGACACGCTTGTGTTACAGCACACCGAAGCTTCTCCATCGCTGAGCGAGCGGAGCGCGCTTCGTATTCGACCCCTAGCTATCCATGCAGACGCATGGGCAAAGCTACCCGGGGTTTCGAAGTGGGTGCTGAACATTATAGAAAGAGGCTATTCGCTGCAGTTTCGCCGACGCCCTCGCCGCTATGTGGCGCGCGTCGAGACCACGGTAAAAACAGAAGTAGCACATCTACTTCGAGCCGAAGTGACGAAACTATTGAGCAAAGGGGCCATAGAACCTCTCTCTCAAGATCAGAGCGAGGGAGGGCTATACAGCAGATACTTCCTGGTACCGAAAAAAGACGGGGGTCTCAGACCCATACTAGATCTAAGGCAACTGAACAAAGTGCTTGTGAAGCGACAGTTCAGGATGCTCACGACCAGGCAAATCCTTGTGCAGATTCGCCAAGAAGATTGGTTTGTGTCAATAGATCTGAAAGACGCGTATTTTCAAATACAGATAGCGTCACGTCACAGGCGATATTTGAGATTCGCCTTCGAGGGCCAGGCATATCAGTACACAGTCCTGCCGTTCGGTTTGTCCCTAGCACCCCGTACATTTACGAAGTGCATGGATGCGGCGCTCGCACCCCTCAGAATGAGAGGCATGCGAGTGCTGAACTATTTGGACGATTGGCTGATTCTAGCGCAATCTCGCGCAGTGCTCATAGAACACACGACCATTTTACTCGATCACCTCGAGGATTTGGGTCTGAGTGTCAATTGGGCGAAGAGCTCCCTGTCACCCAGTCAGAAAATATCTTTCCTGGGCACAGAACTGGACTCACTATCCATGATAGCGCGACTATCACAACAGCGCGCGGTAGACATTCGACGCACAGCGAACTCTTTTCGCTGCGGCGCGTCTGTCCCGCTCAAGAGATTTCAGAAGATGCTAGGTCTCATGGCCTCAGCATCGTCAGTGCTCCAGCTGGGTCTGCTCCGCATGCGCCCGCTGCAGTTTTGGCTGAAAGCGCGAGTCCCACGCGAAGCGTGGGCACCCGGTTTGCTTCGCCTCAGGGTCAATCAGAAATGCGTTACAGCTCTGAAACCCTGGAAAGCGAACGACTGGTACCAATCAGGTGTAAGCCTGGGGACTTCCTCGAGGGTGAAAGTGGTGTCCACGGACGCGTCCACCTCGGGATGGGGAGCGCTGCTCGAGGGCAGACCGTTCTTCGGCCAGTGGTCAGAACGGGAGAAGCTCCTGCACATAAACTGCCTCGAAATGCTGGCAGTAGACAACGCGCTGACGCGTTTTTGTCCCCAAATAAAAGGTCACCACGTCTTGGTCCGTTCGGACAACATGTCTGTGGTGTCCTACATAAATCGCCAGGGCGGCATCAGATCCGAGAAACTGTACAGGCTGGCAGAACGCCTCCTGGTATGGGCTCAGTGCAACCTGCGCTCGCTCAGAGCAGCGCACGTGCCAGGGATCATGAATATAGGACCAGACAGACTGTCCAGGAACAATGTTCCGGCAGGCGAATGGTCTCTACACCCACAGACAGTCCAACTGCTGTGGAAGAAATTCGGCAGAGCGGAAGTGGACCTGTTTGCGTCTCAAGAAAACGCTCACTGTCAAGAATTTTTTCTCCAAGAGCAGAAGCGCGCTGGCCCATGTGTGGCCCCGCCGCCCGCTCTATGCTTTTCCCCCCGTCTCTCTCCTGCCTCAGGTGATAGAACGGATCAGGGAAGAAGGATGCTCAGTACTGCTGGTAGCACCGTTCTGGAAAAACCAACCTTGGTTCCCAGCCGTGATGCAGTTAGCAAGTACTGCCCCGTGGCCAGTACCAGTGAGGAGAGATCTCCTCTCACAGGCCCGCGGCTCGATCTGGCATCCTCACCCGGAACTATGATCCCTTCATGTCTGGGCCATCAACGGGTACATGTTGGACTCCCTAAAGGAGTATTAAACACGATCACGCAGGCTAGAGCTCCGTCTACAAGACGACTCTATTCTTCGAAATGGTCAGTGTTTTCGGGCTGGTGCACAGCCCGTGGTGTGTCACCCACAAACTGTGATGTGACGGAGGTGCTTTCCTTCCTACAAGAGCTGTTGGATGGGGGCAGGGCCCCCTCCACGCTCAAAGTTTATGTGGCGGCTATAGCAGCGTTCTCAGAAACAACGCTTGGTCAGTCAATAGGAAGGAACGATTTAGTCATCCGCTTCCTTAGAGGAGCTAAGAGACTGAATCCTCCCAGACCTCCCTCAGTCCCCGTATGGGACCTTTCTACGGTTCTGGAAGCCATGAAAGGTGCGCCATTTGAGCCTTTACAGTCAATCGATTTGAAACACCTGTCTTTCAAAACGGTGTTTTTGCTGGCTCTCGCTTCAGTGAAGCGCATAGGGGATCTGCACGCGCTCTCTGTGAGCGCGGCGTGCATGGAGTTTGGGCCCAATGACTCAAAAGTTATACTCAAACCTAAGCACGGTTATGTTCCAAAATCCCTCAACACACCGTTTAGGGCGCAGATTATCTCTCTGTCAGCCCTACCGGTCCCTGATGAGGAAAGAGACGCGAGCCTCCTTTGCCCAGTCAGGGCATTACGAGCTTATGTGTCTCGCTCGTCTGTTTTCAGACAGACGGAACAGCTCTTTGTTTCGTTTAGCGGACGTTCTAAGGGACTAGCCGCGTCGAAACAGAGCCTATCCAGATGGATAGTTGATGCTATAGCACTGGCATACGCCTCCAAGGGCATGCAGTGCCCTTTGGGTGTCAGAGCGCATTCCACGAGAGGCATGGCCTCTTCGTGGGCCTGGTCAAGTGGGATTGCCTTGCAAGATATTTGTATGGCGGCAGGCTGGGCCTCCCCGTCTACATTTATAAGGTTTTATAACCTAGAGGTTCCCGCCCTGCAGGCCAGGCTGCTGTCGGTCTAAACTACCAGTATTATCTGACCTGATGCGTTCAGCTCAGAATGCTGCGTTTGCTGAGCACAGCTCAATGTTCGACAGTTTAAAGCTGGGCAAACTGTGTAAGACCCACATTTTTCCCCATCAGTTCAGGCCGTACCCCGCCCTGTCTGTATGATGAAATTCGCGTCCCATCGACGCTACTTTATGTGGAAAAGTGAGGCTGCACCCCTCCTTCTTCCCGGACTCTCTGTGAGTTCACTGAGTGATTGTGCACTATATGTACCCCGGGCTTTCGCCCTTGGGTCTTTGGTGTCAGATCTCAGCATGCACGGCGTTTTACATTGGGTCCCCTAGCGTAAGATATCTTACGCAGTACGAGAGACCTCTCGTAAGAGAACGTACTCGGTTACTAACGTAACCTCGGTTCTCTCTAGAAGAGGGAACGAGTACTGCGTATCTTGCCGTGCATGCACACGCTCTGGTTGCTTCGATGATGAAAAACCAGATAATAGCTGCCTGCGAGCGATATTTATAGGCCTAGACCACGCCCATTTCGGCGGGACGTGACGCAGCGGGCGCGAAGTGCCCTGATTGGGTCTGACGTCACGCCAGGCCTCGCTCGATAGGCTGCTGCAGTTGCCGCAGAGCAGCCAATAGGCGCGCGAGCTGTCTCGCCTATGTCTGCATTGCTGCTGCAACGCGTTTTGCATTATTACAAAATTAAGGATAATTTTTGGCTTCAATATCTCGCGGAAAAGGATTTTCCCCTAGCGTAAGATATCTTACGCAGTACTCGTTCCCTCTTCTAGAGAGAACCGAGGTTACGTTAGTAACCGAGTACGTTTTCAGTACCTGTACCTCAGTCATCCCAGCCAAGTTTAATGACTGAATAAAAATATTGTTGACAAGAACATTGTTTGGATTGTCTTTTGATTTGTCTTTTGAGTCTGTACATTTGTGACATACAGTAGCATTATAATATAACTTATATATTTTTATACTGTAATAACTACAAATGAAGAGTTCAGATACAAAAGCCTCTAAGTGCCATCTGAAATTTTCTTCTACAATGATCATTTTTATCAAGCTCGTATATTTAAGTTCAGTAATTTAACTTAAATGACAATTAGGTAATTTTCATTGCTATTTAAGTGAAATTACTGAACTTAAGTATACGAGCTTGATAAAAATGATCATTGTAGAAGAAAATTTCAGATGGCACTTAGAGGCTTTTGCATCTGAACTCTTCATATATAATTATAATATGATAGTATCATTATTAGTTATTATTGTGAAAATTATAGTAATATTTAGCAGTAATGTATCAATATAGATATAACAGTACAACACCATATAATAAATTACAGCAGAATCAGACCAAATAACTAAATATAATAAAAATACAGTCAAATATTGTTTTGTAGTCTACAGTACTGTTCTGTGTACTGTAAATTGGATTACAGTACAATTGCTGTAAATCAAAATGCAGTAACGTGCTGGCAACCGTGCTGCCCGTAATGTACTGTAAAAATACAATGCATAAAATGCACGAAAACTACCAAAACGTTTCATTCATGTCTCAAATCAACTCATTCTTCCATAACGTTAGCAAAGTTTGTCTCAATTTTATGTTAGGTTTAAACTTAAATTTAACAGTTTTGAAAATACATTTTAACATGTGCAAAATGACCTGTTGGTATTGTGGTTGTGTCTAAGTGAGAAAAGTTTTATGTAACTTGAAAGATAAAGTCATTGAATAAATGTTGTGCTAAAGCAATGATAATTGATTCATAGTTTACCCAAGACTGCTGTTGTGATCACTATGTGAAAAGTAAAAAAAAAAAAATAACCTTAGTATTGAGAAATGTGTCCTAGCGATTGTAAAAAAAAATAAAAATAAAAAATTGTGCCACCAGTGTTCTTTTCAGGTGGAAACCACAGTGGATTTTATGTATTGGTACATTTTAGAGTTTTGCAAAAGTGTAGGGAAAGGCATGTTTTTCCTGTGAGCCTGGGCTGGAATTCTCGAAGGATCCCTAATTGCTCCCTTCAGGATTGGTGCCAAATTATGAATTATGAAACTCCATTAGCAATCCATTAGCATGCTTTTAGAGTTGTTGCACAACAACACATAATGCACCTGTTATTGCATGAAATGTTATCTCTGCAAGGTCCAAAAGTGAAACATTATAGGGGAAGTCTAAAAGAACATTAAAGTGAAACTATTCTCCCTAATACTTTTCCTGTCCTCTCTTCAATACAATCAATATTACATCGTCCAAATTACACTTAAAATCAAACAAAGAAATTGTGTTACAGTAAACAAATCACTATGTCTATGGACAGTCCCCTTAAAACATGAAACCCCAATGTGTCTGTGTGTTTGTGTGTTACATAAGCTCTATTATCAGTTATAAAGAAACAACATGCTGAGTGAATGATTATGTTCCAGGGAAAGCTCTGCAGGACGGCTGAAGATGTGGATGGCCTGTAATCAAAAGGTCTTGTCTAGACATCTCCCACATAGCTACTGTGCTTGCGAAACATACACAACGTATACACTGTGTGCAGCTTCTTTTCAACAGCACACATACAAATACTTGAACAGATCCAGACTGTGTGTTTGAACGGAAAAGCTCAGGGATGAATCCCTGCAGTGTAGATCTAAATACTTGACATTCCACCAAACATCTGAGAGAAAGAGAAAACTGATCAAAGGCATGTGTTGTTGTTGTTGTTGTTATATACTTTGTCTTTTTCCTGTCATTCAAGCTATTTGTAGAACTCAGAAGAACTCAAATTTATTGTAATTGGTGACATAAACCAAAATTTGGTTTTCATTTTTAGCATAATTAAAAGGTGAATTGTGTCATTTGTGTGTCGCCAAACAGTCAAGTCAAGTCAAGTCAAGTTTATTTGTATAGCGCTTTTCACAATACAGATTGTATCAAAGCAGCTTCACAGTATTAAATTAAAATAATACAACAAAGTTTGTTTCAAGAGGAATTTATTGATTGATAAAATTAGATTAAATATCCCCAAAATATCCCCAACTGAGCAAGCCAAAGGCAACAGTGGCAAGGAACCGAAAAACTCCATCAGGTGACCTAATGGAGAAAAAAAAAAACCTTGGGAGAACCCAGGCTCAGTCGGGGGCCAGTTCTCCTCTGGCATTTATGAGCTAGAGGACGGATTGTAGTTTGATCTGTAGGATTATATGAATGCTTGGCTGAAGAGATGCGACAGTATTACATAAATAAACATTTTGCCCGACAAAGAAATAAATACAAATCTATAGTTGATTGAAACTATATGAAGCATAAAACATCCTAGCCATCTGAGTTAAAAATGCCATTAACTTTAATCTCTTAAATCATAAACAACATTCCCCTGAAATTATAAACACATTCTGTATCCCAACAAAATGTATAATACTTTAAATATTGTATTTTATATACAGTCATTGCCAAAAATATAGGCACCCCTGCATTTATGTCAGATCATGTGCCACTTCTCCCAGAAAATTGTTGCAATTACAAATGCTTTGGTATTTTCATGTTTATTTCCTTTGTTTACATTGCAGCTACAAAAAAAAAAGAAAAAAAAAAAGAAGCCAAATCTGAGACATTCCACACAGAACTCCAAAAACTGACTCATGCAATGCTCCTTTATATTGTAATTAAACTCACCTGTAGCAATTCACATGTTCTGGCAATATATAAATCACACTGGCAACCAGTTAAATTTGGGCAAAGTTGACTCAACCTTTGTGATGTGTGTCTGTGTGTACCACACTGAGCATGGAGAAAAGAAAGAAAATTAAAGAACTGTCTGAGGATTTTAGAACCAAAATTGTAGGAAAGCATGGACAATCTCAAGGCTACAAGTCCATCTCTAGAGATCTCAATGTTCCTGAGTCCACAACATTGTCACTGCATTTGCAGCCATGGCTCAGTAGCTAATCTCCCTGGATGTGGACGAAAGAGATAAATTAGTGAAAGATTGCAAAGAAGGATTGTTCAAATAGTGGATAAAGAACCTCAATCACCTTCCAAACAAATCCAAGCTGACCTGCGGGCACATGGTACTACAGTGTCAGCTCACACTCTCTGTCGCCTTCTGAATGAAAAGGGTTGAGACCCAGGAGGACCCCACTGCTGGCACAGAAACTCAAAAAATCCAGGTTTGAGTTCGCCAAAACTTACCTGAGAAAGCCAAAATCCCTCTGGGAGAATGTGGACAGATGAGACTATAGAGCTTTTTGGTAAAGCACATCCTTCTACTTTTTTCAGCTAAAGAAATGAGGCCTTCAAAGAAAAGAACATGGTCCCTACAGTAAAACATGGTGGAGGTTCACTGGTGTTTTGGGATTGCTTTGCTGCATCAGGACTGTATGCATGGCATTATGAAATCTGAAGACTACAACAGAATTCCTGGGCGCAATGTAGGGCCTAGTGTCAGAAAGCTGGGTCTTCATCAGAGGTCATGGGTCTGACAGCAGAACAATGACATAAAGCATACTTCAAAAAGCACCTAAAAACTATTTAAGACAAAGCGCAGGAAGTTCTGAAGTGGCCAGGAATTAGTCTAGATAAACATTTGTAATTGCAAAAGTTTTCTGGGAAGTAGTGCATTATCTGATTATTTGCAGAAATGCAAGGGTACCAAAAGTTTTGGCTGTGACTGTATCTACAACTTTATTGTAACACTCAGTCTTGTTTCAGTTTAGTGTTTGATGGACTTTTAGTTTGTATCACCTTGTGTTCCTGTGTTCTGTTCCTGTTTCCTTTCTTCCCCACTTTCCTACTCTTCATTTGTTACCAAGTTTAGAGATTTAGTTGCATACCTGTTTCGAGTCTGCTTAGTTTGCCCTTAGTTTGTTCAGTTCTTTGTGTTTGTTTTACTGCCAAGTGTTTCTCATGTGATTATCTTTGTTGTGCCTTATCTTCTTTGTTTTTGTTTCTAAATAAAGTGCTATTAGATCCCCTTCTCCTCGTTTTACCTGACCTGCTGTGACAGAACACAAGACCAACTGAAATGATGGATCTACCAGATGCCTTCATTAATCTTTCTCGGGAAGGACTTCCTCTGTGGGAATCCTCCATCCACTTTTGTGAGTTGGATAATATCTCCATGTTTGATGACAGCAGTTTAAAGACCATCTATTGGGTCTGCACGCAGAGCTGCTAGCTGACTTACCAGAAAAGGGAAATCTCACTTGGGTCTGCCGACCCGGTGGTGATGGGTTCCACACACCCAAAGCCAATTCCAGCCTGCCAGTGCTCGCCATGGAGCCAGAGCCAATGCCCACGACACAGAGCCTGAAGCCATGTCCGTCCCAGTGGAGTTATTAGTGGAATTAGATGATTAAGAGAGGCTTAAAGACTGGAATTCGGCAGAGCCAGTTCCCAGCCACAAACCTCTTCCTCCTCTGGTGGTCCTGGCTGGCTGGCTGGATGTCCTGGTCACATCTGAAGTCCTCCCTCCTCCACTCGTCCCATCCAACCTTCAGTCTCCTTCTTCACCCAGCACCTATTATTACTCACTGCCGTTGGTTCCGCCCAGTACCAGGTCTGTTTCATTGCCCAGCACCAAGTCTGTTTCGTTGCTGAGGAACCCACCCAGCCTCCCACCCCTCCACCTCTGCCAATCTCATCCAGGGCCTCTGCCCCGTCTCCGATGGCTCCCTTCCGCCCTTCGTGACTCTGCTTGACTGCCCTGATTAGCCTTGGGCTTCTCGGTCTCCAGCTTCGCCTTGGTGTGGTGATTTCCTGGCACCGCCTCAGGCATCCATCGGCAAGGATCTCCAGCGCCATCAGCTCCACCTCAGTCAGTCATCCCCCTTGGTTCACCTGGTAAGGCTCCACCATGGCTCCTCCCTCCCTCGACTCTGCCCAGGGCTTATTTAGTTGGATTCCTGCTGGGGGTTCCACCCTGGCTCCTCCATCCAGTGTCTCCTCCCTGGATACCCCCTCCTTCAGTCTAGTGTTTGATGGAATTGTATATTGTATCAACATGTTTCGTTCCCCACTTTCCTGGTTTTCATTTGTTACCATAGTTACTGTTTTAGTTGCACACCTGTTTTCTAGTCTGTTTAGTTTGCCCTGAGTATAGCCTTAGTTTGTTCAGTTTTTTTGTCTTGTGTTGTTTTTACTGCAACGTGTTTCTACTGTGATCATCTTCATTGTAGATTCCTTTTTTTGTTTTTGTTTAGAAATAACGTGCTGGAGTTAGATCCCCTTCTCCTCGAAGATAATTCCTTAAAATGACAAATTTTTTCACAAATGTAATTTTCAAAAGGTGCTGTAAATATACACTGCTGTTCAAGAAGATAAAAAATAAAATAAAATAAAAATGTATTCAGCAAAGATGCATTAAATTGATCAAAAGTGACACTGTATTTGGTTGCGTTGTGATTACTTGCAGTACATGTGTTGTCAAATATTTTCTTTATTTGCTGGTGTTTTTTTATATTTGCATAAGTTTTCATCAATTGCAGCGCATTGAGCTCTCTCAGCCACCGTAGTGTTCCTTTGTTTCTAGTTTTAGTTTATGTTTGTTTGTTCAATAAACTCCTTGCACTTATATCTGCTCTACTTCTGCCATCTCTTCCATTTCTACCAGACATTACAGCCACATCCCAAGCGAAATGATCTTTTTTATGCAGCCTTGTGACTGAATCTCACACAGGGCCTCATATCCCACAGATCTGACATGTAGTTCCACTCCAAACACCATTGATTTAGCTTTATGTCAACATGTTGAGACGCTCAGTGTTTTGAAAACCCCAAACAGCTACAGTGTTCATACTTCATAATCACCCTACAAATGTCTTACTCTGCTCATTAAACTGGGGCATAAAAAGTAGTTTGAATTCCATACAGCTGGTGATGTATGTTTATAGAAACTTAATGTTTCCAGAGCAAAAGTAATTAAGCTACTGTGTTTGTTGTGCTGTACAATGTGTCTCTTTAACACAATATAATCTTTTATCTATTATAAAAAATACTGCATTGGACTATTAGAATCAGAAGAATAGGCAAAAAGCCTTTTCTGAAGCTCTCCACATGTTTTAATGAGGATGTGGCCTGTGGATGCTTTAAGCCATTTGTGATTGGTTGTCATTTGAGCTTTCTCCTGTGATGATTGGCTTGTTTTCACATGTTCTTGAGCGGTGCATGTGAGAAGTGCGTGAGCATTGTGTTTCGCCCTGCGGGGTTCACCTGTGACCCTCTTCCACACCCTCAGAGCACCCAGCAGAGCTTTACGTCGAGGTCACGACCTTTCACCTGTCTCTCACAAACTACCCACAGAGAGGTCACGCTTCAGAAGAGAGAGAGACGGAGAAAGAGAAATGTGCCTTCATCTTTTGTTTCTTGTCAGAAACACAAACCTGCTTCCTCTCTCTGTCCCTCTCAGATTCATATTCAAGTTTATTAACATGGTACAAAACTTTACACTGCCAAAGCATTATGAACATCAGTCTGTATGAGAACACATTTAGACACGTAAACAGTTATATATATATATATATGTTTATTTTAAAAAAAAGGTAGAATTCAGACTTTCATGCAAGAAAAAGATAATAAAAGTTCACGTCTTCTCAACAAGACATATGTTGTTTGTAGAGTAAAAGACATGCACCAAAGGTTTTGTCTTTGTCTTTTGTTGTGTCTTTGTATTTCATTAGCATCACTGAGAATCCTCACAATAATCAACAGTGAATGAGGCTCTTCTGAGTGTGATTCTAATGCTTCTTTTCCGTACAGCGACGGAGAGGAAGATGCACATCCTGTCCGGCTGAATGACTCTTCCTTGTTAGCGTACAGGAAACACAAGGAAAGCCAGCTGTGTTGGCAGACACAGACACACTTCAGTCCCAGCAGGGTAAACTTCTGTCTTCACGAGATCTGAACCAAACTCTCCTCCAAACATTCATCTCTGTTCAGTTTTCTGTTACTTTACAGAGTCTGGCTTGCTTAAAAATGCTAAATATGGTTTGTTTTCCCCTTTATTTAATGCTACCTCATCGCCATTACTATACTATTATTGCTCATACAACCATATAAGGGATCAGAATATCATAGAGACTTTAAAGCTTTATTCTGGGCCAGTAAATGCCTAGTTCCCTTTCAAAGTGGAACGAGACACTGCGTCTTCCATTGACGCTATTGGGAACGCCATCAGCGCGACCAGTGTCTGAAGCTCGTGTGCAATCATGACAATTTAATTGGCTGATGACTAACTATGACGTCATTACTGGAGCGCCGTGAGTAGAAGAGGAGATCTACAATGTACGTAATAAGCTTTTTTGTCTTCAGGAGCCGTTTATTTTTATTAGCGCATCGTGAAGGCTTTTGTTATCGATAAAGACTCAAACAAGCATTTCAGGAAGTATGTGCCCCCGTGTCCCAGGTTTTTGACAGCTGAGGACACATGATCTGTGCTTTGTGTTTGAGCGAGGAGCACACGCTTTCAGTATTCGAGGAAGCTAAATGCACTCATTGTGATTAATTCAAAATGAGGACGCTACGTTCACGCTTGACCCTTTTCTCAAGGGAAGAGGGACAAGCGTCTGCAAAAATAAACAGCCAAAAGTAAAAATAAAGGAAACATAGAATTTGACTTCTTTATACACCTTTTAGGCATTGAATGAAATTTACGCATTTCATACGAAAAAGAAAAAAAAAACAATTTTACGATACTTTTAAAAAGAGTGTGCATTATGTTAATATTATATTTTAAAAGAATATACTTAAGTTCAATGTGAATAATGTTTTCAGACACACTGCACGTGAACCGAAATAAAAAATTTCGAAAATGTATCATTATAATAAATGCAATTAGCTGAACAGTAGGACTTAAGTGCATTAAATGTAATTTCGCAATTACTTATATTGTCTTTTAAATAGGATTAAAGTGTACGGCTGAATGTACTGACAAGCTTTTATGGTAAACTAAAATATACATTTCTATTGAAATTTGTATGTCATGTATTTAAATACATTTGTAATTACACATTTGTAATGATGAAGTTGCAATTTAGTACATTTAAAATTGTAGCGTTAAATGTAACATCAAATTACACACTACAGTTAAAAAGATGATAAACTAGAAATTACTTGGAACTGAACTGATTGACTGGAACGTATGCTGAGAACTATCAACACAGAGGGTTGTGTGTGACAGCAGACGCTGAGTTTATAAAGAGATTGAGGACAGGGTGAGAAAGAAAATAAGTTTTGCCATCAGAATCAGGTCAATCTCAGGAACAACACATTCACTCTTCTGTCGTCTGTCTGAGGTAGAGGAACATATTTTGAAAGCCCAGACAAGCAGTATGAATTTCTGTGTAAATTATTTTGTAAAACTGTAGTATGCATCAGTTTACGGACAAATGGTTTTTACAAATGATTTATGCAGAAGTTCATTGTGATTTTGTTTCATGAATGAGGTACATATCTTTACAGGTAATTAGTATATATTGGTATTGGACTCAATATGGGCATCTGTGTGTAATAGACACAAACTAAATATGTGAGGGACAGTAGAAACCATTTAAAAAAGAAATGTATGTGCTTGTTTATGTGATTTATGAGGACTCAAATTTGTATAATGACATAGGTATTACACTGGTTTTACAATGTAAACGTGGTTTAGGAGGAGAATTCCTGAGTCCTCGTAATTAAAAACATATTACAATGTTTTAAAAAAATAAATAATTTATTCAGAAGGTTTTCTGTTATGGTTAGGTTTAGGGGTAGGGTTAGTGTAAGAGGAGAGAATATAGAGTTTGTACAGTATAAAAAACATTTGTGGAATGTCCTCATAATGATAGGTGCACTAACGTGTGTGTGTGTGTGTGTGTGTGTGTGTGTGTGTGTGTGTGTGTGTGTGTGTGTGTGTGTGTGCGTGCGTGCGTGCGTGCGTGCGTGCGTGCGTGTGTGTGTGTGTGTGTGTGTGTGTGTGTGTGTGTGTGTGTGTAAAAGGGTAAAAGGAAAGGCATGGAAAACAGCTGTCGACCAATCAAGGCTGTTGTCTGTCATAACCTCATCAATCTGATTTTACTCTCTCAAACACACAACACATCCTGTTATGTTTTTATCTGTTGATACTATAGTGCTTAATACTTTTTTTCAAGTTAAAGTAAACCAAAAAACTTTACTCTTAAAATAAAACAAAGCAAATATATATATATATATATATATATATATATATATATGATAAAGAACAAATGAGTTGCCTCACAAAGATGGCAATATGCAGAATCCTTGTCCTTGTGTGGAAATTTTTTGGTCCCAATGAGGAAAACAGCATATAAATCATACAGATTTTTTTTTTTTTATTATGAAAAAATGCAGAAAGTCATGTGTGATGGGTAGGTTTAGGGGTCGGGTTAGTGTGTGTGTGTGTGTGTGTGTGTGTGTGTGTGTGTGTGTGTGTGTGTGTGTGTGTGTGTGTGTGTGTGATGGGTAGGGTTAGGGGTAGGGTTAGTGTAAGAGGAGAAAATATACAGTTTGCACAGTTTAAAAACCATTAAGTCTGTGGAATATCCCCATAAAACATGAAAACCCAACGTCTCGGTGTGTGTGTGTGTGCGTGTGTGTGTGTGTGTGTGTGTGTGTGTGTGTGTGTGTGTGTGTGTGTGTGTGTGTGTGTGTGTGTGTGTGTGTGTGTGCTTGCTTTCTGAAATTCACACAGGTGTGGGTCTCATGTGTTAGACTGTATCCTGGGGCAGCGGGCCAGGGCCTGTTCACCCGTGTTATATTTTGGTTGTGTATGCATGGATTCCTGTGTGTGTGTGTGTGTGTGTGTGTGTGTGTGTGTGTGTGTGTGTGTGTGCCTTCCATGTGTGAGCAAACCATTCTTCCACATTTCCTTGTTTTCATTCTATTGAGTTGTGTATTTTTTTTACAGTGAGAGTGTTTTGATGATGTTCACTGAGTTATTCCATACAAGTATCCAGGGCTAAATATGGATTAGAACGTTTGGTTCTTGTGGTTAGATGATGTTTAGAGCTGCATTTATTATGTTTACCTCAGTGTCTATTTTCTATCTGTCCCGTTCAGCCATGAGTCTGTTCCTCTGCTAGTGTGCAAGTTCTTCAGTAACATACCTGTCCATTATCTGCTACAGTCACACAAGGTCAGGGTTGAGGGTTCAGAGTTGGGCACACACTGGGTTCACTGATATGTGCATAGATGTTAGAGGCTACAGAGATGAAATGACCCTCATAGGTCAGTCAGAGTCTGTTGTCTGCCAAGAAGAGAAACTGGGATGTGATGTCAAAGGTCAAAGTTCGGGGGATAATGATGGGCAGACTGAAGTGCAGCCATGCATGTGTGGGCTGTCAACTTCAGACATTTCTACAGTTTGATTTCACTGTAATGTGATGAGACATCCCAGTTTCAACAATTGTGCTGGTGGGCCCTAACAATTTACAAATTGGTAACACTTTATTTCGATGGTCCACTTTAGACATTCTGTAACTATGCATGTCAACTAGCTGTCATTAGTAGTGTTAGATTGTTAGCAGATTGTGCTTAATATCTGCTAACAATACATGTCAACTTATTCTACTAACCTGAACCCTATACCTAACAGTCTACTAGTACTCTTATGAGACTTAGTTGGCATGAAGTTGCAAAGTTGCAAACAAATGTCTAAAGTTGACTATTGAAATAAAGTGTAAGCCCTAAAATATATAAGTATGCCCTAGTTCCAGCTGTTAGGCTCTCTGACAATGTCCTTCCCAGTAGCATTACATTAGAAGTCAGGACAACTGGTTATTTGCTATGAAGAGAGAGTTGATTTGTCAATACTCAAATTAGAAATCCTTTCAGTTTCTTCACACAACATATTTAAAAAGCTAATAATGTACTTTCATCAAATATAAAAAAAACTGCAGAAGTTATCGCTCACATTAAAGTGTTAATGTCGGGTGTTAAAGCCCCACTGAAGTGCCTTGGAACGTGCAGCTTTGTTTGATGCGTTGACGTAATTTCCACTGAAACAGGAAGCTGAGGCGGGACATATTGAATGGCTCCTCCCCCTTTTCAAATAGCCAATAGCGTTTAGTTTACCTCACAGACAGCAAGTCGTACTTGACAGCACCATGGAAGCGAATCCGAGATCTGATGATACGTTGGATTCAATAGTAGAGGTGTGAATAAATTCTAGTCTTAAACAACGTACAGTTGGAAAACAGAATAAAACTCAAGCGTTTGAGCAAACGAACACACATCTCCAACACAACTCCGTGATGTGTCAACGGTCGCTTTGGCCAGGTGGTATTTATAGCATGGGGGCGGAGCTTTAGATTCTAGAGAGCAGTTGATTGGACAGAAGATGTGATGAGGAGCTGAAGTCCGCGTGACAACATAAAAATCCGTGATCCATTTTAGCGGAAGTGAGAGACTGGAAGTTTTGAATGCTTTTCCTAAATGCGAATTTTGTCATTGTTTTGGAATACACCAGCTTATTCATAACCTTAAGGCTAACATATTCAAAAAGCTAAAAAAACTTACATTCTGATTTCAGCGGGCCTTTAAGTTGCAAATCCAACTCTTAATCATTAATTTGCATGTTACATACACATTGTTTATTATGTAATTCAGGAACATAACTTGTCCATAACTGGACTACACAAGTTCACTTTTCAGCCTGATGACCCAATTTAGAATGGGTGGATAAGTATAGGAGACTGTTCAGCATGAATAATTAAACCCCCAAATGCAAAGCCAAGAATAAACAGAGAGTCGAGTCCAATGAGAGGCATGAAAAAGCTAGGAAATCAGTTGCCTGGGCCCGCAGTTAATGATACAGTTTAGTGGACACAAATATTATTTGAGTGTGTGAGAAAAAGAGAAAATATTCATTAGTTCAAATAGTTCCTGACTTCCACGTTCCCTTGGCATCGACTATTTTTATGGCAATGATCTTTTCTACATTTTCTTTCTCAGGACATTTTTTATAGTCAAGAGAATATATATATAAAAAAATCCTATTTGAGATATTTAGGGCACAAGAAATACCTATTATATATATAAAAAAAGAAATGTATTTGTGGCGGTGCAGTATATATCAGTGTCTCTTTACATTGGCAGAATATCTGTTTTTTGTTTGGCTGAACACCAGTTTCAGCCACCATGTGCAAGTCCAGTTTCATGGCATATTAAATGCACTTTTACAAGATCTACTGTCAGAATGGAGTTTAGAAATGCGGAGAAAATCTGCTTGTTCTTTTTTCTAACCTTCTTTACATAATAAAGAATCCACACCACGCTTGTTTCACTTGTTTCATTTGAAAATGACTTTATAAGCTCTTGCAAAATGACAAACATCATCTGTACAGGTGTAAATCTTGCCATGTTTGTATAATGTGGATTATTTGGTTACACTTTATTTTGATGGTCCACTTTAGACATTCAACTAACTATAAGTAACTTTGTACCTACATGTCAACTAACTCTCATTACAGTATTAGTAGACTGATAGGGTTCAGGTTAGCAGAATAAATTACTTACACTGTAGGGTTAGGGTTAGGGTTAGAGTGTTAGCAGATATTAAGCAGACAGTCTACTAATACTATAATGAGAGTTAGTTGACATGTGGTTGTAAAGTTACTTATTAGAATGTTTATCATCGAAATAAAGTGTTACTTTTATACTTAGAGGTGCTCTAAGTGATGCGACGCGTTTTTTAGGCCCAAACATTTTTTGTCACAGCAAACATCTCACTATCCGCTAGCTGCCTGTCCCCCGAACACACTGTAAAAAAACGCGGTCTCTCTAGACACCACAGGCTCCACAAACGGCAACAAAAACAAACTGGGCTCACCCGCACCACGAAACACAACAAACAGTGCTCCAGCCAATCACCGACAAGAAGCATTGGAGGGTGGGGTTTGGGGGGTTAGTGCGCGTACACATGAAGGGGGTGTGTGGAGGAGAGAGAAGCATGAAGAGGGAAGTTTGAATAGCGTGCCGCACGAGTGCTATTTTTAGACCGCAAGGCCACGTGACGTCAGCAACGTAAACCGGAAGGGGGTCAACATAGAAGCGCGCTCGCTTATGATTCATGCTAGTACTGCTTGTTTTCTGCCGGTTATCCCTCAAATAAGAACATGCCGAGTAAACACTGCTGCTATGGAACTTGCAGAAACGACTCCAGACACTATGACCGTCCACATATGAAGGATGTATTCTTTATTCGTTTCCCGAAGCCAAAACAGCGAAACAGCCTTAGGGGGAGGGTAAAATAATTGAGAGAATTTAGATTTGATATTAATTAAAAATTAAGTGTTGTTGGTTGTGACCAAGTAGCATTAGCGATCGCTAAACAAAAAATAAATACATTAATAATAATAATATAAATTACCCCCAACAACTGTCAGACGTAAGACAACCAGAGGACATAGTATATATGACAGACAGGACATAGGGTGGTAAAAGATAGCTTGTTGAAACTGCAAAATGTCACTGTCAGTGGTGTGAGGCGATGTTTTTTGGGGGAGAAATTCTGTCGATAACAGAATCGGTCGGCTCTTTTTCCCGTCTTTTTCAGCCCTCTACACTCAAGCCATCTCTTCAATTGAAAATGTGTATGTTCTTCTACTTCTATACCAGTGAATTTGGCACCGGGGACATCATTCTCGGACAGAGTTAGCAGGTTTAGCTCAGTAGACATCTCGTCCATAAACTGTTTACATGCATCTAGCATGAGTGACACGCGCGAGTTTGACCCCCCTAGCAACCGTCGCTAGCTTAATGAATATTAATGAGAAAAGGTGACGTATATCGTGCGGTACGCTATTATGGCTGACACATGACCAAAGAGACGACGTTTCGATGAACAAATTGCAAAGAAGAGGGACAAGGATAAGGAACGCGTGAAGTCCCGAATTTACATCGGAAAAGCCTTTGAAAGGTGCGAGAACTCCGCCGGCAGAAGGGCTTCCAATCAGACATTCAGTTGCTCTGTTTTTGCAGAACAGGTAAATCCATTTTTCTTTGTAAACTGACGTTCATGTTCGCCAAACCAACACAAGGATGTAATTAGCTAGAACTATGCAGTCAGCGTTAGCTTTGGTGAATACAACATAACTTATATGTTTCTAGCAGCGATCAATCTCTATTGTAAATGATCAAGCAAATTCACAGTAGGGCGACAATTTGTGTGAATGACTGTTTTCACCCACGGTTTGTTATGAATTTGAATGTTCATTTATAGGCTATTGACAACTTTGACTAAATTTGTTTACGCCACCGCCGTTGTTTATGCTCACTGGGAAACGCGAACCTAACGTTATCTTGCTATTATTGCGTCCTTGTATGGGAGCTATAGTTATAGTTATAACCTCAGGTGGCGAAACGATTAAGATAATGTATCTCTTTTTCTGCATTCTGTTCTGCAATATATAAAAGCAGTTATCTAACTTGGCGACATTACACATTGAATGAAGTATCAGTAAAACTTAACTTTGTTTGTAGTGACTATTTTGACTTTCCTTTATGCTGGAAGGGAGGGGAGGAGGGAGGAGACGGGATGAGGAGGAGGGAGGGTCTAGCTAGCCTCCGTTTTGTTTGACAACAATTCGAATGTCAACAAGAAGTTACGACTCCCGGGATCGCTTAGAGCACCTTTAAAGTCCCCATGAACTAAACATTTACGTTTTTTTTTGTGTTTTTGTATGAATATGTTAGCCTTACTGTTACTATAAGCTAGTGTGCTCCAAAACAATCTTTCGGAAAAGACAAAATTCGCATTTAGAAGATATGTATTCAAAACTTACTCTCTCACTTCCGCCAATATGGATCAATGATTTTGATGACATCACTCTGCACTTCATCAGATTTTCTGTCCAATCAAATGCTCTCTAGAATCTGAAGCTCCGCCCCCTATATTATAAATAGCTGTGGCTGAAATCGGTCACTTTTGTTCACACATTTGCTATTTTCTACATGGCGAATGACACAAATGATTTAGACAGTATAAATATGCTTTCCATTGGGAAATAAAGTCTGGTTTCACGTTAGTGTCACGCGAACTGCTGGCGCACACACAGTCTGCTCCTACGGTCCAGAGACATGATAGCACAGGGCGGATTATATGATCGAGACCAGAAAATGTATCGGACCCATTTTAAAGCAATATGGATATGATTAGGAGGAGAAACTGTTAGACAGACTCGGCATTAGAAACAGTGATGACGAGTGGAAGAGATAACAACGGTGCCGTGCACCATCATAACTCACACATCTCAAACTGCACATCCTCAGCATGATTATGTTCACTGTTTTGCTTTAGTAACAGTTTCATATTAAATCTAAAAGGGGAATCTATTAGACTGGCTGTCATAAGCTGTCAAATGCGGCTTTACCAAGCTCAATGTCTGTGATATAAACGAAACACTATTGGCCATTTTAAAAAGGGGGACGAGCTGTTTGATATGTCCACTCCTGTCTTCCTATTTCAGTGGAAATTACGTCAACACACTGAATGACTTTCAGGTGATTCCCAGAAAACATGTGATTTCCAGTTTCTGCTGAGTTGATTTCTCTCAAGTTTTCGTTCAGAGAGAAACAAAACTCTGATGGCAACAGGAAGTAAACACTGTTATTTGAGGGAATGACAAATGGCCATTTCCTGACTGAGGAGGAATAAAATGTACTCGATCTAAAACGGTACAACCTTCCCCAGCAGCACCCAGCAACAACGGCAGCTTTCTACAATCTAAATGTGTGTATGTTTTTCATAGCTGTGTGTTTTAGGAATGCCCTAGGGCCTCACTAACTGGCTGCTTTTGACTTGTGTGTGTGTGTTTGTGTTTTAGGCATTGTTAAAGAGTCTCAATGTAGGTCTCTGATCCACTCTGACACAAACACACACTACACATTTTAGAGAGCCATGTTTTGTCTCGTTTTGGGATGTAGCATTCTGTGGGTGTGTAGTGCGATACTGATCTTGTTTACAGTTCAGTCAGCCATTTTGAGTCCTTTCAGATTCAGGAAATGAGGGTAGGAATGTGTGTGTGTGTGTGTGTGTGTGTGTGTGTGTGTGTGTGTGTGTGTGTGTGTGTGTGTGTGTGTGTGTGTGTGTGTGTGTGTGTGTGTGTGTGTGTGTGTGTGTGTGTGTGTGTGTGTGTGTGTGTGTGTGTGTGTATGTGTGGAACTTATTCATGGATAGAATGGTCTTTTAAAAACACAACATGAGACATTTGGAGAGTTAAAGCCATTGCATGGGCTGTACATCCATCCCTCACAGTCTTGTTTTCTTCTGTGAAATATTAAATGTGTTGTCTACCCTGATACGGTGTGTGTCTCTCTGTGTGTTTGTTTCCTAATGTGTTGGACACCTGCTGAGGAAGCTTTTAAGAGCTTAGCCTGTCAGTTCTCCTCTTCACTCATCTTTAGCCTGACAGAAGCCTGAGGAACCCAAGGCTATTTTAATGCTTGTGTTGAAGTTCAAGACAGAGTGTCTTAACACCATCTAGTCTTGGTGGTCTCAGACAAATGGCCTCGGAGTGTATCTGATCTGTTGAATGTGGTGAGGGGGTTACTAAGCTCAAGTCCACTCTTTCAATGTTAAAATATACAAGTTTAATGTGCTAAGACAGGAGGAAAAAGTGGCGAGGCTAGATGATGTAATAATGGCATCTACACTAAACAGCTACCCTGTATTAACCAGCCAAACTTTGAGCCCTTTGTTTAATGCACTCCTTCAAGTGGAGTAAGAAATTTGTAATTACGAGTTCTGAGCACACGAATGACAGAACGTAGTTGTGCTTACGAATTCTAGACTATACATGTGTTGCTAAGTTGGGAGGGGCCTGTTGATATGAATTATGATGGTGTTATTTAAATTTGACATGCTGTATCAATCATTTTTAAGGTGTTGATGTATGGAACAGCTCTTAGATAACATCCGTTAATCAAGTTAATCACTCTGCTTTCACAGTTTGCTTTATATAACACAAACATTTAGTTTGGTATCACTTTATTTTGACGGTCCACTTTAGACATTGTGTTGACTATAAGTAACATTGCACCTACATGTCAATTTATTCTACCAACATATAACCCTTCCCATAACAGTCAGTCTACTAATACTCTACTAATACTCTAATAAGAGTTAGTTGACATGCAGGTGCAACATTACTTATGCCTAAAGGGGACCATCAAAATAAAGTGTAACCTTTTTAGTTTTGGTACCAAGTATAAATACGTGATAGAATAATTTTAATAATTTTGAATTCAGACATAGTTTTTTGGGGGTTATTGTTCACAATATAATAATTTTGTTTTGTTTGGGCTACTATAATGAATGAGGTATGATTGTCCCAGGTGCACTTAAAGGCAGCAAGCATCCTGACATCGTAACCTGGCTCAACCAACGGCGTGAGTTTGGGGCGGGACCGTCCCTTGGGTTTGTTCTTAAAAGGTACATAAAGTAAAAAAAAAAGTCAACTTGTCTTTTATTGGTAGTGCTTAAGTTGGGGTTAGTTATTATATAAAAACAATAGAAGTCTATGGTATGCCCTTTTTTCGATAGCTATATTTGGTTTGTTTGGTTTCTTCCACAAAATTTTCAGTTTTTTTCCAGCTCCAAATACCATACCTCACTCCAGAGAAGAACTCAGGACAGAGAGAAGAGAGAAAGGTTTAAAAAACATAGTAAACAATCCTCTTTCAAGACAGCATAGCTGATATAAAACCTCATAAGGGATTGATTTTGAACATAGGCAGTAACTCTGAGTGCACAAACAGTCATTCTCACACGAAACGCAAAGAGGACGCAATGATTTTAATAGAATTTGATGTTAGCATGTATAGCTAAGCTAACAATGTGATACTCTAATAAGCACAAATCACAGCACACATAAACATTGGGTAAAATATTATCTTTAAATTTGTCTGAAATATTTGTAGCCTACTGATGCCCTTAGACTTTGGCTTAGAATATCTTGTGGAAGATCTTTGTGAATCGTGCCTAAAAATGCTGTCTAGGTAGGAAGCTAACATCTGGTAAAATCGCCAATAAATCATCACAACTTTTTTCAGTCTGATTCCAACAAACTGTGTTCGTAGATTCTTTGCTTGTGTGTCATGTGGCCCCGTCCATTGTGCTCATGACTGCAGCAGATGTGCGCTAAACAATGCAATGGATAAATAAAAGGAAACTGTGTATAAATAGCCTTGTGTGTGTGTGTGTGTGTGTGTGTGTGTGTGTGTGTGTGTGTGCAGCTGCAAAGCTCAAGCATGTGAAGGCATTTGGACCCATAAAAACATTCAAAACTTCCAATATGGGCCCAATTTTTGTCCTGACTCTATGACTCTTTCACTCCTTTCAACAGGTGTTTGGCATGTGATGTAACAAAAATTAAATGTAATAAAAGTGGGCATGTGTGTATGTGCGTGTGAAGATCTATATGCTGGTAGGCGCACAGGGTTGACGATTTAAATACAGCTCAGATAAGAAACCCAGAAATAAATCTCTTTCTGTTACAGTGCTCCCACCTAACCTTAAACCACATTCACACACACACACAGACACACAGAATAATGCTATCAGCCGCTGATAACGTCAGCGCTGAACACACTGATAAAACACAATGCTGCAGTGCTTCTGAAATGATGACCTCTTACAACATGCAGGAAATGATTATCAGTGCCAAAACGAAAAGAGAGAAAGAGAGAGACTGCAACAAATACATGAAAAGAGAGCAGAAAAGCCAGGGTGGGATGGGCCTGATTTTGTGATCTAAATGGTTTAGTGAACCAATAAAAACCTGCATAGCCTTAAGGTGTGGTCACATTTACCTTTGTTCAGCAAATTCACAGCAAATGTCAATTTGTGAAAACGGTGACATCATGCGCATATTTATTACGTTTTCAGTCTATAGGTGAGTAGTGTTTCTTTACAAAGTGACATCGCCACCTAATGGCCTGGCATGAATAATACAGCGATTTTAGTCATTTTTGCAGATCCGCGTGAACAGGGATGGTTTTGACAACGTTGTCGTTTGTACGTGGAAAAACGCAAAAGAAAAATATTTCCGTTTGTAGTGCATCGCTGTGGTGTAAACGTACCCTTAGTGTCTACAGAATAAAAATGCACATACAGTGCACAAGTACTGCTGATGATGAAATGTACATCACACGCACTGTAAGCATACCCTAACCTACATGTAAAAACTGAAGTATAATTCGGGCTTGAGGCTAATCTGTCAGTAGCCGCGCTTCCATTACCCTTCAAATTGTGCCAATTAAAATTTCGAATTGAAAATACGCCCAATGGAAACAAGTCAATTTCACAAACAAATGTAAGCTCGCATGTGGTTGTTTTTCAGGCAATTCGAGAAAGGAATATTTCGCAAAACTGCATTGGAAACAGTTTTTTCGCATTTACAGGTCACATGGTGTACGTTAAATTCGATCATTCTTTAAAGAAGGCGCGGTATGTTTGGGTAGAAGACGAGACAGAGTTTTTCATTAAACTCATAAAGTATTACAGGAATACTGGATTCTAAACAAAAAAGAAATCCCACGATTGATCAAGAGCTTGAAGCAGAAGGAGGGAGAAACACCTCATATTTGCTGCTCACAAGTATAAGGGGCTTTCCTCGCCATTAATGTTGGATAACACGCCTATGTCTCCTTCCATTTAAAAAAAATGGTTAGTGGTGGCTGAGATATACATAAAAATAAAAAAAGAGGAAAAATTACGTTTTAGTCACATAACATCGGTTAATGGAAACACCGTCATTTCACAATCGTTTTTTATTTAGAAAATATCTCAAAAGTTTTGCTCAAATCTGTAATGGAAATGCAGCTAGTGACCTTCACCATAATAACTGACCTGGGTATTAAAGCTACACTGTGTAGGATTTTCTCCCATCTAGCGGTGAAATTGTTTATGACTACCAACTGAATATTACTTTCTAGCCCCTCCCATCCGAGGGTGTTTTAACTCCTACGGTGGCCGTATTATTTCAAATCTGCCGGCAGTCGCGAGTAATCTCCCCCTCGCATCCGTCACGGTGTCACTGAGTGTCAAAACGCGAAAGGCGAAGCTTGAATTTCCAGGTATGTCCCTCTTTGGCGAATGTATTTTCAAGATGGAGGCGCAACATGGCTGCCGTCATTCGAGCGACTCGCGACACCTGCGAGTCGCGAGACACTCAGCGACTCGCGACATGGCAGATTCTACGCTTACGAGAATACTTGATTAGTTGGTAGAAGTAATTACACATTAATGAGCACATATCATTTTGAAAGAACAAAGTGTTTTTTGCTAAGAATCAACTTAAAAAATTACACAGTGTAGCTTTAAGTGACCTGGCACCATTTCCCATACAATGACGTAACTCACTGCCTAACTTCCATAGTACAATGCATCGATGGACAAAAATGAACTGGCTATGACCATTCCCTGTAACCGTAGTAACATGGTCGTTAAAACTGGCCTTCGTTTGAAATACATAACTATATAATCCCTACAGAATAATCCAGCATTGCTGGTCACCAGCATAAGGTATGTTTGGCATGCTGGGATCAGCATGGGATGCTGGTTGCTGGTTTGTTGGTCTCCATCATGGGAAGAGGAAATGCAACTAGACCAGCACAAACCAGTTTGGACCAACATTGATTTCATGCTGGTTTATGCTGGATTTTCCAGCAGGGATGATATAAAATCCACTGCATGTTTAAATTAGCTTATTTTTCCTACAGAGCATGGTCTAATGAAAGTCCACTTGTCGTACTAACAAGGAATTTCTAACCACAGGTCGAGAGCAGTAGTTTCAGACACACAAGTTTGCGATGCTGTTTGTGAATGTTCATTGGAACTGGGAAACAGCGGATAGTTCGTATTGATGGAACAGTTGGCTAACAATGTTTCTGGGAAATGCACCTCTGGTTAAAAAAGCAGAGGTTGATCTCTGGAGATATGTATTGAGAGAGTGTGTGGGTCGAGTTTATCGTTAAGAGTGAATTAGTTACATTTTAGTTGGATTTTCTCTGAAAGGAGAACACTCTTACTCTGCTTCTAGAACTGACGCTCTCTTTCCTCCTGTCTTTCGTCCTAGTTTCCTGTATTCTGTGACAGCACCTTGGGGAGTTCTGGGGCGAGGAGAACGAGAGCTGAGAGAGTAGAGACTGTATAGGTTGTATTTAGTCGCTAAAGGTTCAGCTGTCCTATATTAGTGACACACTTGAGGCGAAAGACGAGCCGAGCAGTGGATCTGACGATCAGAGCCGTGTGTGTGACTGGGAGCTGAGACGGACCAGTATGTGTCAGACTAAAGAGGTGTGTGTGTGTGTGTGTTTTGTGTAAGGGTGGACATTACAGTTGTTTTCAGTTGAGATTTGGTTTCAAAGGCAGGTGTGTTACCGAGACCCTATTAAAGATTTGTGTGGGTGTGGTCGTGTTTGGTTTAGCCTTGGGGTGCCACGTGAATGTCATCATGACCTTTTAGAAATGAAAGACACAATCCAAACAGCTGCAGGATCCAAAGATGTCACCATAGCTAACTTTAGGAGAAGTGTCGACGTTCAGACTTCAGGTAAATGTGGCCCAAATCTGATTTGTATGACTTTTTGTCATGACAGTGTGAACGACACAAACCTCATGGAATCTGATCTTTTCGATTCTGATTCGGGCCACTTCACATATGATCCTGAATCCGATACAGGGCAGATGTTTTGCAATGCGACCTCAGTCTGAACAGTCACATCAGAAGTCACTCTAGAGCAACGTTAGTCTTTGTTTTTTCGCATTCTCATCTTTGATAAATTCATAAATCCGCTGTCTTCTGTGGCCGATCACGCTATAAATAAATGCTTAATCACTTACTTTAATGTCTTCCCTGTTTACTTCCATTTGACAGAGTGCTGCGTGACGTCTTTTATCCCTCTTTTGCACATGCGGGTCTGTCCAGGACCATGATCTGTTGACTCTGGAATCTGACATTTTTACAGCTATACAAAAAGAAAATCGTATGTGAATCGGAGTCTGCACAAATATCTGCACTGACATCGCCTTGGTGGTCTCGGCCCAACCAAAAACAGACTCTGGTGTGGTTTGCTTGTGATGAGAAAGCAATCTGACCCAATCAAGTTGTGTCATAATTCATAATGGGAAATGTGATAAAAAGCAGCAGTGTCTAATTGTGTGGTTGAGAACATTAGTTATCGCAGTTGAAAACCGAAGCTCTTAAAATGTTGTGTAATTGACCTTCTCTGAAACTGGAGCATTGCAAGAATGCTGGCCCCCCAAAAAAGCCCATCACTCTGAAAACTTATGTTTTATTAATTGTTAACTGTTAGAGTGGGAATCAAGGGTAACACTTTAGTTTAGGGTCCAATTCTCACTATTAACTAGTTGCTTATTAGCATGCATATTACTAGAATATTGGCTGTTTATTACATTAATGCCTTATTCTGCATGACCATATTCTACATCCCTTAATCATATCCAATACCTAAACTTAACAACTAACTTACTAACTATTAATAAGCAGTAATTTTATTGTTTATTGAGTTTATTGAGGCAAAAGTCGTGGTTAATAGTTAGTTGGTGAGAATCGGACCCTAATCTAAAGTGTGACTGAATCAAGGCTTATACTTTTGTGTGTTTGTGTGTGTGTGTGTGTGTGTGTGTGTGTGTGTGTGTGTGTGTGTGCAGCAACAGCTAGTCCTCATCTTGATGGGTGAACACTATGAGCAGAATCCCATAACATAAAAGACTGCATGCTGACCAATGAGAGGACAGTTTTACACATGTGCATGAATGCATTTTTGATACGATTTGAAACGATGCATTATGAAAGCAAACTAAACCAAGGCAAAAGGTAACGTTGTAACAATCTGTTGTTTCAGAATATAGCAAACCATCTACAACCCTTCACTTCCACAGAATATTCATGACGTGCAGTAATCATGAAATATATTTAATGAATTTGTGCAGCTGAAATATAATTTACACCTAGCAATAATATTCCTTCTCATTTTTGTTCTTGCAGAGGCACTTTACAAACAAAAAATTCTGGTTACACTTTATTTCGATGGTCCCCTTTAGACCTTTTTTTGACTATAGGTAACGTTGCACCAACATGTCAACTAACTCTCATTAGAGTATTAGTAGAGTATTAGTAGAGTATTAGTAGACTGGTAGGGTTAGGGTTAGAATAAGTTGACATGCACTTGCAAAGTTACTTATAGTCAGTTGAAAGTCTGTTGAGGAGCATCATAATAAAGAGTTAGCAGATATTAAGCACAGTCTACTAATACTCTAATGAGAGTTAGTTGACATTACTTAGTTAACAGAAAATCTAAAGGGATCCATCAAAATACAGTTACCAAAACTCTTACTTTAAATGTCACTTTTCAAAAAAAAAAAAAAAAAAAAAATGCTCTGTGAGTTTCTACATTTATTTAGATTATTTTTAATTTTTACAGACATAATCTATTATTTGCAACAGATTCATAAACGGACCTTCGCATCTTCTCGTTGTTGATTGTCCGCTCAGGGTAATGCTGGGAGCACCTGGGTCATAAACCTGGTTAGTAACGGTTGTCGACCACTCTCTTCTGTGGTATGTTTACAGTACCTCGCTTGTATTGTATAGTTAGCTAACATTAGAGCCGAGAGCTAACAGCACCATGTTTGTAATTTTATAGCTAATGTAATTAGTCATTCATCACTTTGTTTTGTTTTTAAGCCACACCACAATGAATTCCCCACCCAGAGGGGAATTTTATTGCTCAATCTGGTAAACCTGAGACATTGTGGAGATACAGCGCTGTAACTAGGTTCTCATGGACACCAGTGCAGAAACGCTTGACAGAAATTACATCAATACAATAACACTTTCTAAATAAATATTTCCCAAGATTCCCTGGAGTATGTGTCACTTCTGCACTTGCACGGGGGATTGAGGGATTGACAGAGGATCAGAGAAAGCACTGAGAGTGGTTTAAAGAGTCCACAAGTTGAGAAATGCTAAACTGAATGCAAATGTTGAGTAAAAACGCCAGGCAGAAGTCAGTCTGTCACGAACGTTTCAAAGCCTGACAATTGTGCCAGAGTTTCTGCTGGATTTAGTGCATAAATCATATTGTTTACATATTACTATATTTAATTACAATTTCAAATGCAATTTGGATGTTTTCACTGTGACTGTTTAACAATAGTCCATTAAACTAACACAATATCTTTAACTTTAATCTTGTGTGTGAGTGTATATATATATATATATGATTATATTGGAACTGAAAACAACTAAAGATTATTTCCAAGGCAATATTTTCTTGTAATGGTCTTGGGAGCATTTGGACAGACATGTTTTGTGGTCTGTGCTAACTCGTGCACATGATCCACTGTGAAGGTTCGAGTGACCCTAACTTCATTCACCCCAAAGAATATTTACACTGTCTGAATCGTTCAGACCCTTCAAGTCTCTGTCTTAAAGGGTAACTCTCGCCAAAATGCAACCTAGGCTCTTTTTGTTAATCTACCCGAGGCAAACTTTCGTGTAAAAGCATCATTAGAATGAAAACGCCACTTTTAAGTTCTACCGTATTTTCGTTTTAGGTTAAAATGCCTTGTGAATGGGAGTGCTTGGGGCACGACTATGAAAGCATCAAAAATCACTATTTTTAAAACACTAAAAAGGCTTGACACAACTTGAAACTTTGCTGGAAGTATCACCAGGGGCTCTACACATGAACTCCAGCATTGAGAACATTGTTTGTGTTCACATTTTTTTACTAAAAATAAAGATTTTGAACAACTCACTGTGTTTCCGTCCGCCGGCATTGTGACAGTCAAAAATAGTCGATTTCCGAATGCGAATAAACTGACTCTGAATTTTAGTATTGTTTCTTATATGAGGATCCTTTTTCAAATACAAGGTCAATATTGATTTTCACTAACGAGAAAACAACAAATTATCCGTGAATTTATACTGAACAAAGCTTTTCATCTTTACTCTCCTCCCTGTTACGGAGATCGACTATTTTTGACTGACAAAATGCCGGCGGACGGAAACACAGTGAATTGTTCAAAATCTTTATTTTTAGTAAACTCTGTGAACACAAACAATGTTCTCAATGCTGGAGTTCATGTGTAGAGCCCCTGGTGATACTTCCAGCAAAGTTTCATGTTGTGTCGAGTCTTCTTAGTGTTTTAAAAATAACGATTTTCAATGCTATCATAGAAGTGCCCCATGCACTCCCATTCACAAGGCATTTTAACCTAAAACGAAAATACGGTCAAACGTAAAAGTGGCGTTTCCATTTTAATTATGCTTTTAAACGAAAGTTTGCCTCGAGTAGATTAACAAAAAGACCCTAGTTTGCATTTTGGCGAGAGTTACGCTTTAAGTCTGGTCTTATCTAGTCTTCAACACTGATAGTTTATACACTGATAATCTACAACAATGATAGATTTCTCCCACGACGGTGGACACGCACTGTTAAGAGTCTCAAAATGTAATCTAGCAGGGGTGTATACGTGTTCAAAATATTGTGATAATGGGCCCCTGTTCTGTGGGCCCCGGTGCATTACCCCGCCTGCACTGCCAGTATTCATGCTACTGTTCAGATCTCCTCTGAAAGAAACCTGTAGCAACAAGTGACATCTAAAGAGATGGTGATTTCATGCTCTGTAAAACAACAGTATAAGAGTGAAATAAAACACTCAAGAAATATGAGATCAGAATGAGAATTATAAGGCTATTTTATGTGCAGAGCAGAGAGATGACTCACAGGTTCACCATCTGTGAACACACACACACACACACACCCACACACACACACACACACACACACACACACTGTGTCTGCACAGCATGCGGTGCTACAGCAGATCTGCCTGCAGCAGTTCACCGTGTTGATCTGTGTATTACAGGACACAGTCCAGGATAGAAATTATACCTGCAGTCACAAATGTGTTGGATCTCTAAAGCATGTGTAAGCAAATATTTATACTGAAAACAGCTCCACCAGTTAAACTGGATCATGTCTATTACTAAATGCCTTCGAAAGAAGAAGCCCTGTGTTTTTTGGCAATACTTACTAAATAATCACATTCTTAAGATTTCCTGGCTGATGAATTTTACATGATGGTTTTTGACAATGGACAAAAAAACAGGATGGACTTCATAAGGCCAATAAACTTAAACTGGTGTGACGTCATAAAAAAAAAAAAAAAAAAAAAAATCAGGTCAAAACGAAGTTTCTTAGGAGTTTGTTTCGGGAGTTCGAAACAGCTTGGCAAAGCGAACTTTCCAAAAAAGTTTTCTCCGGCTAGTAAACACATTCGAACTGCCATTGGTCCCTGGCGATTACACAATAGGTGGGTGTGGCTCTGAGGCTCCGCCTTCTTTGACGTGGAAATCTTCGCAAGTGAAAACATGAACACATTGGAGAGCCGCTTTATAGAAGAAACTGAAGTTGCAATTCTAACTGAAAGAGACACTGACACTTTTTTTTCATGCGTAATACTGTAAAGCTACTTGCTTTAAATTCATACATTGTATAAAGTGCTGTATAAATAAACGTGCCAAACTGGTGCAAACATATCCTCCACGCCATGATCAGATGCTTTCTCAACTGCTGTTTTCCCACCGCTGTCATTTTTGTTGTGTGCCGATTTCTGTTATTGAGAGTAAAGTGTGCATGGTGGGCGGCATCGGATGTTCACTAACAGTTTACTCCTTTTTTTTCTTTTTTTTTACAAAAAAGAACTTCTCCATGAGTATGTTAGGTTTACCAACCTTGTATCCACCTAAAAAATTATCTATTACACTGTATGAACTAGGGCTGGGTAAAAAATATTGATTTCTCGATTTTAATCGATTCTCATTTTTACAAACCAATATCGATTCTTAAATCCCAAGAATCGATTAGTCATCCTGTTTTCAGTTGATGAATGAATGTAACATTGTAGCGCATCCCATCCAATAAATCGCAATAATCTTTGTGCTTTGTTACTATTGATATGAAACAAAGTCTCAGATTTCAAATTATAACCATTTTCTTACGAAATTTAAAAACATAAATAGGCTACCATGTTGGCGCTGTGGTGTGAGATCGCTCTGGCTCAGCTCAAGAGAAGCAGCAGCACATGATCTTCTCTTCCGCCTTAATAACACCAGTTACAGCGTGAAAAACATGAATGAGCATCTGAAAGTGTGTTAAAAGGTAGAGTACAACTTCAATCAGTGTCAAACCGTGGAAAGACGTCAGTAAAACAGCTGGTAAACAATGTCATGTAACGTCACATTTACCTCAGAAAAACCATATCCAGTGACCATAAACTCGCCAGTCAGCTAGAAAAATGTATTCTAGAGTGGAGCATTTTGCTAAATATATGCACCATATTACATATTCATTATAATTTTTAATGTTCTTCAATATTTAATGCATGTTTGAATAAATCTGGCAGGTTTTTATGACAGACACCATTTAAATGTTTATATTTCATATAACTTTATTATAATAAAAATAAATAAAAGTGTAATTTAAGTGTTTGTATACAAATCAGTTCAATATTATAGAAGGCTAATGAAGCCTATAGGCTACAACTGACTCCCATAGTTTACAGCATTAGTGAAGAGATTTGTTTTCCTTGAGAAAATATGCCATGATTGCCTGATATCCAAAATAATCAACATTGAATCGAATCGAATCATAATTGAAATCGAATCAAATTGCAAGCTTGTGAATCGAAATCGAATCGAATTGTGAAATTTGTGTCAATACCCAGTAGGAACCATCAAGTAACAACCTGACAACCACCCACAGAATCCTGGTATCATTGTGGTGACTTTTGCAGGTAAACACCATTCACATTTTCTTCTAAATAGTAAAAAAAAAAAAAAAAAAATTGGGAGTTTTCTGTTGAAGGCAGAAGGAAGTTTAGAAAGAATATTTGGTTCATCTGCTGTCTGTTTGTCTCTCGGTTTGCTGTGTTAGGACATTTTTTACATTTTGAGATACTCATACTTTTAGCTCGACAAACATCTGGGCCCGGTTAGTTCTTTGTGAATGCGTATACATGTCTAAGAGGAGTTTTGACACAGATAACCCTTCATTAGTCAGACATGTGCTCTCCTGTTTAACGGTTTTGGTCGTCCAGCCAACAATGAAAGCAGAAAACCAAGCCCAAATGAATTACAGAGTTTCTCTCTCTTCGTGTTTTCACATTTCAGATTTGTTGGGACAGGGAGAGACTTGTGTGTTTTATGAAGTACTTACAATTTTCATTTTCAAAATATTTTATCTGAAAGATCAGAGCCCTGAACCACATACATCAACGTTCATAATGTCGAAAATAGACAATTATTTACTGATCATAGTATGAATAAAAACAAAACCCAGATAAAACATATCTATACTACGAAAAAAGCATAACTTTCACTCATCCTCAACTCTCATCCTTACTGATAAAGGAGCATTTATTGAAACTAAGCCGCATGCCCATCCACAACTTTCTGACATCAAGCATGGGAATACATTTAAACTTTTACACATCAACACCCTGACAGTCAACCATAACTTTCTAGCAACTCGCGTAGAGACTCTAAGTATCCCTTAGGAACCACACAGCAACTTCCTTGGAATAAGCCTCAATACAATACACTATAAAAAATAAAATCTTTTTTTTTTTTTTACGGTCAATGACTGTCAGTTACGGCTGCCAAACAAAAAAAACTTAAAAATAAAGTAAAATATCCTCATTTAAATAAAGTGCAAAAGACTTTGACAGAAATCTTCATTAAACTTTTTAACAGAAACACAGTTATTTCACATGAATTTCCTGAATTTTTAATAACAAACACAATCACTGTAAAAAGTGGATCTCTTGCATCTATTCGTCACTGCATCAGCAACTGCAGTTACTGGCGATAAATAAAGCAACGCACAAATTATCATCAGTGTTTCTCTGCTCATCCTGGACTGAAGCTCAGGCTCTACTCTTCAGCTCAATGATTAACCACACACACACCATACAGAAACACTTTAAATCCCATCAGAACATTAAACACTAACAGATCTCTCAAAATCTCAGCATCTTCACTTATTACAGTCCATACTTTATATCTTTCATACTGACATTCTTATTGAGAATTAACAGAGGTTTAGAAGTTGATGTTTTATTGAAAATAATAAAGTTTGATCGGAGTTTGCTTTAGTTGGGCTCTTGATCCCTCAGTTTATAACATTAGTTTTTCTCTGGCGGCTTTAACTGTGTGTCTCTGATACATATTAGCTATGGTAGGAATCCAAGAGGAACTCAGATCAGATGATATTGGTCACTTTCAGTGATGATAGTCATCATGTCTGATTTGTTGACACCACCTGAAGTCTAATATCTAATTAAGTCGTTAAATATTAGCTAATTTTGCAATCCAATACTGCTGCAGAAAATCCTGCAGTGCTGTGATACTCTGAAAGATTTTATTAAGTCATTATACAGAAAATGTTTTGACAGGATCATATAGACTCACACAGACATCAAGAATAAACAAACCAGAACAAATGTGTGTCAAAAACACATTGATGTCCATCAAAGTTTTTTGCACTTTATTTAAATTAGCAAATTTTAATTGAATTTGATGGGTTTTGTTTGTTAGCCATAGCTGCCAGTCATTTTACCCTTTTTTATTTTTTTTATTTTTTTACAATGAAGGTATTAATTCAGGAAATACCTGTGAAATAACAGTGTTTATTTAATTTAGGATGTTTTACTTTAATGTTACAGGTTTTTTGGGCTGCCAGTCATTCGGCCGTTTTATCATTTAACTGTTTTGTTACTGTTTAATTACAGATTATATTTATAAATTTACATATATTTTTATGTAATTTAAGAAAACCGAAAAAAAAAAAATGCTGTATGAAAAATAGTCAATTTTCTGTATAAAAAATGTGAATTACTGCAATTTGTCATTAATGTCACAATACCTAAAATTATAGCTGAATTTTTATTTTACAGATTTTTTTTTTGAGTACAAAATTTTTTATTAAAGAAAATGAATGTCAAAAAAATCACAGTTATTTTCTGTAAACATTTTTTTTTTACAGTGTAGCATTGTTGTGCAATATCTCTTTGCACAAGCAAACTTTGAAAGATAATCCAACTAGGAAACCCCATTGCAGAGTCCAGTGATGCTTCTGACTTCAGTTATATTTGGGTTGTATTTTAAAGACTGTGGTTTCAGTTTTAATACCAAACACATGGGATCCCAATACTGGCTTACCCACACCATTTTTATAAGTGTGTGTTAAAAACCGCTATTTCTATTTCTGCCTTTGTGCCTAAAATGAGCTTTTTATGTGCTCCGTATACGTAGCTCCTGTGTATGTGTTCAATGCACTTTTTCAGAGTAATAATGTACAGCAGCGTGATTGTGACGGATTGATGTTTGTAAGTCAGTATAAATAGTTTTGTGGTCATATCCATCAATTACCATATGACTGAGGGACCTCCTAGATGACATCACATCTTGTTTGCTTCCCAATCTCCAGAAATCCGGAGCAGGAAGTGGGGAGCTTCCTGTTGCGATGCGAACGTGCTGTTGCGGTAGTCACCTGGCCTGTAAACAGAGCACTCATGCTCACTGCTGATTGGCTGTCGAGAGTCTTTCTGATGTGTAATCAATGAATCACTCAATGGCTCGTAGCCAATCAGAAGAGCAAGGTAACTGTGATCCTCCTCCCACCACAATGGACAATTATACAATAGTATATTTTAGCTGATGTCACATTATGATGCATTTCCTGCACCTGATTTTATCTGAAATGTGTGGCTTGTTTGTTTTAACAAGTCAGTCACTGAAAAATGTATGACGTTATCAGTGGACAGATGATTAATTTAATCTAAATGATCCAAAAGGCTCTAAATGGTAGACAGCAACATTTGTCTGCCTTCTATGATATTTTGACTAGAACATTATACTTTAACCAGGTGCAATTTGATAAGATTCCAGTGAAAATCAATTTGTCCACACTGAATGTTAAAATTATAGGCGTGTTTGACTTCATGCGGTGCTGTGCAGACTGGTCGCCATCTGACTTGAAGCAGTGCATGTTGGTTAAAATTTTACACCGGGAGAGAAAGATCTTGTATTGCTTACGACCTCCAGCTCCTAATTACTCACCAAGTGACAAGGACCCTTTGTGGTCACAGGACGAGCTGGGGATCTCGATTACTAGGTAAGGTGGATGGTCAGGGGCGGTGCATGTCAAATGAATCACCTCAACCTGCTAAAATGCTTGAACGAGGGGACATCGGTCGAGCTAGCGTCAGCAGTTTCGGTAGAGTATAATCTCGGACCAGAAGCAGCTATCCCAGTCAATCCACTCGCTCTGGTCCCGGGGGTAGACAGTTGCAGATGTGTTCTCACCCCTGCCCGGTCGCACCATCCGGTGCTGGTGGGGGTGTGTGGTGAGGGGGGCATGGCAATGCGGTGTCTGCACGGGGAGAGCGCGTGCGGAGACGAGTGGTGAGGACTGGGTCAAGTGCATAATGATTAACACCTGTTTGCAATTCCAGTGACTGGAGGAGAGACGGGATAAATACAGCCGACAGACTTGGGAATAGGAGGGTTGAGTTAAAAAGCCTTGTGTTATATATAATGCGCAAGAGTGCTATAGTTTATGAGAGAAACTAATAAAGACTCTGAAACCTCGCTGACTTGACTTCTTCATCCTTTTTATTCCTCGAACATTGTTACACATACAATTGACAAAAAGATATATAAGACATTTAAAGGTACAGTAAGCGTTTTTTTGTTTGTTTTTTTTTTTTTTTTTTTTATTACGTTCTTAATCGGCCTTACAGTCATTAAGTGTGTCGCCGGACACACACTAGACAGAAATTCTAAAATACATTCACGTGACACTCTTTTAATTACATCAGAACACATTTCTGAATAAAACCATTGCCTATTTACATTAAAAACATTGCAGTCTACTGTTTAATATGTTTAACAGTCATTGTAGTTTGACAAGGAAAGCATGATGGTGGTTCTCCACCCTTTGATAATTAGCCATGAGTAAGTCTCTGGCTGTCCCTTTCTTGGTAAGGTCTGTTAAAGGGCAGGCTAGAATATAATGTCTCTCATGCAGTGGAACATGAAGGGTGCCCCGTGCAGTCTGGAAGTTACAGACTACCACTCGTTAGTACCCTATAATGCCAACTTTCACTTAGCATGCCTTTGGTGTGCCAAATAACCTTTTTCTGAGGTCTAATTTCAAGATGTAGCGAGCTTGGCCCAGACTCTCTATGTGCTCCAGGACCAGGTAGGGTCGCTGCCTCACAGTTTTTCCTAATGCAATCTGTATTTCATTTTGGAAAACATTATTCTTTCCAGGACATTCAGAAAAGACATCAGAGAATTGACTTACCTGGTTTGTCCCACCACTTTAGCAGGTTTTAATAGATCTGCTCCACCCGTCTACGTCCTGGCTGATGGACTCTATCACAGGAAATATACACCAAGACACTGTAGCCCGGGTGAAACTTACATGCTTGGGCTAGGCAGTCGTAGACACTTGCTGGGCTTCCACTAGGTTTTCTCGGACAATGGATATCACCCATTCAGTCCTTTCCCTCATAGACTGGGGGTGGTGGTAGCGCAATGGATAAGACACATGCCTTTGGTGTGAGAGACCCGGGTTCGAATCCACTGTGAGACACCAATGTGTCCCTGAGCAAGACACTTAACCCCTAGTTGCTCCAGAGGCGTGCGACCTCTGACATATATAGCAATTGTAAGTCGCTTTGTATAAAAGCGTCAGCTAAATGAATAAATGTAAAAATGTAAATGTAAATAGACTGTACATGCTCCACTACAGTTCTCTGTGGTGACTGATGTTTCTCTGTCCAGGAACCCCCTTGGTTGTCGACCACACAGCGGTTCAAAAGGAGTAAATCTTGCGGAGGCCTGGAGCACTTTTCTGACAGAAATATATATGGAAGCATGAGGTCCTAGTTGCGCCCATCCTCGGGGACCACTCATCTCAGCATTCTCTTCGAAGTTTGGTTAAACCTTTCTACCAGGGCATCCATTGGGGGCGATACACAGAGTCGCAGAGTTGTTTCACCTGCAGCAGTTTATAGAGGTCCACTATAAGCCAGGATTCAAAAGGACTTCCCTGGTCTGTGAAAATCTATTTCGGGATTCAAACACAGCTGAACAGCATGTTGGGCCCTATCTTGCACCCAGCGCAATTGACTTTGTACACCGACTTTGCACAGCTGACTTTTCCCTCGGCAGACGCACATCGGTAAATTAGGGAATGAACTTGCTCTCCCGGGGGCGGATCAGCAAAAAGAGGAGGCGTGTTCCAGCGCAAACGTTCCCTGGTGCTATTTTGCCAGCCCGTTCTCATCCCAAGGCGTCATATACTGACGCTTTTGACATTTCGTCTACATCGAACGCACATGGCACCCTTTAGCGTCAATATGAGACGCAGATAGATATGGGTCAGAAGGTGCCTCCTAGCGGTCTAACCCTAACCCTACCCCAGACCTAAACCTACCCATAACCGAACAAAGCTCTGTGCGTGTCATATTGACGCTAAAGGGTGCCATGTGCGTTCGATGTAGACGAAATGTCAAAAGCGTCAGTATATGACGCCCTAGGATGAGAATGCGTTGTATTTTGCAGTTCCAGAAAAACAATTCCACCACAGACCAGGAAAAACCTAGTCTAAAGTCAGTGGCGCGTTTTCAGTGGCGCGTTCAGATGCTATTTTAAGGGCGCATGCTTGGTCATAATGTAGCGTGTGCACAACGCGCATACACTTTTCTTCTCTCATCTACACAGACACAGAAGTTGCCATTTTTGCAAACCATACATAATTACAAGGAAAAATATTCCACATGAGGGAAATCATTGTTGTGTCCATGAAGATGTGAAAAAATAGGCATAAATCTAGCTTACACATTTACCCAAATTATTATACGCCTGTTTAACCGAAGCTAATCTGGGTGGGTTTCTCCCATCCCCAATGTCACTTCTCTGTCTTTTACGGCCCTGATGAGAACATCGGTCTCCTCAGCTGTGAACCGCTCCTGGCGTGCACCTGGCAAATCACCCGTTATATTAGCAAACCGCCATGGAACAAGCGCGCCTGCTCTTAAAGGGAATGTGAGATGACGCTCTGATTGGTTAATTTCACGTTACGCCCAAACCACACCTATGAGTAAGGCTATGTTCACACTTAGCGTCTTTTTTCAAACTGCCAGCGTCTGTTCTACATTATAAACCTATGGAGTAAACGCTTTTTTAGACGCCACCGCCGGCGTCTTTTTCTGCAGCTCAGAGCGTCTTTTTAAGTTGAAAAAAGTTCAACTTTTCTGAAAAGAACGCCCTACGTCAAGCGCCTTTTTGACAGCTGACCAATGACAAGCGAGTAGCGAGACCTGTCGTTTCCATAACAACAAGAACAACTGTCTGTCGTGCACCCACAAACATCTTTGTGAACCGACATTCTCCTCCCCAGTAACTTCAAAAGCCAACACAAGAGCCAACTTTCTCTTTCTCGACATTTTCTGCATCACACAGCACTAGGCTACTGTTCCAGCTCTTGTTATAGCAACAAAAGACGCGCTCGGCTGCTATTTGTAACCGAACGCTGCCAGCGTTTTTTTTTTTTGCTAAAAAAACGCTGTTGTCAACTTTTTCTTGTCAAAAAAGACGCTAAGTGTGAACATAGCCTAATGTAGCTACTTCAGACCAACCCATTTTAGATTTGCATCGGGTGCAAGAGTCATTTATCCCGCCGATATAATAGCAACAGCGCCCGAGATCTGCCCACAACGTTATTTGCGTTTCGCATTTGATACTTGCGTTTCAGATCGTTAAAATAGGGCCCAAAGAGTATTTTAGCAATGTTCTCTGATGTAGAGTTTTCAGTGGGACTGCCTATGGGTTGTGTAATCCACAAGGACTAGGATGTGCTCATGACCCCAAGCAAACTTAGACACCAGACCCACCAAATCTGTTCCAATGCACTCAAAGAGCACCTTAATGATAGGCAGTAGAATAAGATGGCTGGTCGCCTGGGTGCTGTTCTCTGACAAACTGCACAACTCTGGCAAAACCATCTTACTTCTGCCTCCATACCAGGCCAGTGGTACTGATCTCTTATGCATTGGGTGTGTACAAACTCAATCACATTCTTTGTTTTTGGAACTACCAAAAGTCGTTTTCCTCCCCCGCCTCTGGGCAACAAAGTAAAACAATCATTTTCCACAATGCAATGCAATTCCTTACATGGGAACTTCCTGAGACCTGTTTGAATAGATTAGAGAACATATTTGGGGTTGGAGTGTTCAACTCACCATCTCTTTTGCTGTGGTTCACTGTCCTCGGGGTGTCCATTGCGTTTGTTATCGGGTTCCACTATTGCATGACAGTCCAGGGATCCCTACTGCCTTTTGATGGACTCATGCCAAGGAACGCAAAGGCTTGTCCACCATCACATTCTCAGCTACTTACTTTGTAGTGTATTGTCCAGACAACTACCACAGATGACCCAAGCGGGTTAACTGGGCTGCCTGGACGCAGACTGTGATTCATAAATTCATTCATGGAGCCGCTGCCCCCGCACACACCAGTGAAAGCCTCAACCTTGCCAGGATCTCTTACTTCAGAGTACCATAGTCATCATTTTTGTGTGGGACTAGATAGTAGTAGGCACACTGCACCTGCCTAGTGAGAAAGGGCACTAGTATTCAGCCTCTGGCCACCACTTCAAATGCAAGTATGCCTCCATATGATCTTGCTCTGTCAACTTTATAAGAACTGATTAGCTCAGGCATTGGGGTTGGGGATCTCAGTGTGAAATGCTGTTTCTAATCGACATGTTCTAATGTCAGTTGGTGGACGATGTCATCCATGTTGAGAGAGAGAGAGAGAGAGAGAGAGAGAGCTAATCTGTAATGGAAGAAAACATCTTCATGATTTTCTTAATATGTTCTCACCCTTTACGTTGCTGCCCACATTCTTCACCACTTGTGGCAGGAGGAATAAAGCGCCGACACTATATGCAGTAGAATTTACCCTACAGGGCGCTTTATTTGACAAAGGGTTTAGGATATAAGTTGGTTGGTGTGATTGGTGGCTGCAGTGCTGGCTCTGACTTGTGTTGTGCTGTGGTCAACTTACCAGTGAACCAATTCTCTCCTTATTCACTTCCCTAGGTGTGTGATGGTGATAATCTTGTGCTGATTGGGCTTACTCGTCACTGGAGTCTAGGGATGAGAGACAGCCCGATCTCATGAAAGTGTGTATCTATAGCACAAATTTTATTTCTCGTGCCATTTATACGCCAAAAATAGTTTTCATGTGCATATGATACGCACTTTATGGTGTGTAACACGCACGCACTCCACACCCCTAATCCTACCCGAGGGCTTTACAGTGCGTATGCGCTGTTTATATGCCAAACTCCTGATGAGCTTCAGATTTTTTTAAATGTATTGGTATTCGAATTACTATAGTGCTTAGCAAAAAATATTATTAAACTAGTATTATTAAAAATATGCCTGATGTTGGTTCAACTTTAATTTACGAATTCATTGTGTAAACATATTGAGTTTTTTTTGTAAAAAAATGTATGAATCTACGATTACTCAGAGAAACCTGTGTGATTAATTATCTAAAAGTTTTAAATCAGTTTTACAGCTTTAATTAGCTTTATGTTTCCCACGTAGGGGGGGCCAGACCTCACAATAACAGACAGTGACCTGAATCTCACACAAACTCAAATAGTGTTGCCCCTGTGTGCCCTTTGCGGGTGTGTCTGTGTGCTTATGGCATTTTTACAAGGACATTTATTATTATTTATGCTGCATTGTATCTTTTGTCATGATTAAGGTCGTAAATATGTTAGGTGTGTGTGTTTTTGTATAAAACTGAAGTATGATGGAAACACTTAAGTATCAGGAAGCAGGAATGACTGTTGGACTGTACTGAGGGACTTTCCTCAAGAGTGTGCAACAGTTATCGAAACAATGCCCATGTTTTATACCATGAAAATGTTTTGTGTCTCATACAATTTCACCGATTTCCTCTGGAGGGTGTTTATGTGTGTGAGGTGAAGTTTTGTCTTCTCTTCTGTTGACTGAAGGTCAACCAAGTGTCTGGCTCTTACAGTTTCACCCTGAGTGTGTGTGTGTTTTCAAAGCATTGGCTCCTGACTGAGCGCTGAGCATAAATCCCATCTCTACGTCTATCTCAGACTGTTTTCACATCTATTTCTGTATGTGTAGCCTCTTTAAAGTGACCTAATTGTGTGTATGTGTGTGTAGTGAGGAGGACAGTTCGCCCTTGGCTCTTTTCTCGCTTTCTTAACCCCTCCGGTTCTCTCCAACTTTCTTTCTCTCAAACTCTTTCTTATGTTCCAGTCATTTCACAATTTGCATTGCCCGCAGCATTAACTGTGATCCAGTTACTGCATCCACAAAATATAATCGACTGTGTGTGTGTGTCTTGTGATATAGTGGTGCATCAGGAGAATGATCATCAGATATATGTTATCTCGCTCTCGCTCGCTCTCGCTCTCGCTCTCTCTCTCTCTCTCTCTCTCTCTCTCTCTCTCTCTCTGATCTCATAGAGGAGTGGACACGGTGGACGCTTCAGCCTGACTTTGAGAGTCAGCCTCAAGTTGTGTGTGTGTGTGTGTTTGACAGCAAAGCAAGACTGCTTGAGCCCAAGGACATGGAATTAAACTTACGAAGGATTTTACTCTCAAGAAAACTGTGTGAATCAGTCCAAAGGGCAGGAAACAGTGGCAAAACTGTTTAAAAGGTGAGTTTTATGGCTGTTATTTATTCATTCACAATGATAATGAAATGTATATAGACTCAGTGTTTAGTGACGACAACCAAATGCTGGACACTTGGAGAGATACCTCAACTTTTCAAGTTTATTCGGTTATTGCTCTTACCGTGTTGTACTGGTATGTGTAGTAGTAGGAGTATTTATGTTTTTTTTTTTTATTTGTGTAGACGGAGGCATTATTGAATTATTGAGCTTTAAGATGTCATTTAGAAAGATTATTATGTATGAACATTATGAACATCCAACTGGACACAACATGTATCCATAATACATCGAGTGAGGATTACGTTTAAAATGGAAAAATAGAACATTTATTATACATTTTCTGAAAATAAGATTCTTAATATCTTATCTAATTTATCTTGTTCTAATGATATTTCATTCACCAGATAATGGCACTGCTTGAAAAATTGAAAGTGCACTTATTGTAAAATAAAGTGCAACCGATTTATTTATTTATTTTCTTCAGCGCACACATGTACTGAACACACATCCATATTAGTCAGAGGAAGACCATTTCCACCTCCTGTTGACTGCTCACCCAGCATGATCATCTGAGGCCAAACAGCACTTCCTCCATCATACACACACACACACACACACACACACACACACACACACACACACACACACACACACACACACTGAACCCTTGAAACACAAAGCTGGCCATATAATATCCATCTTATTACACGGCTACCAATGAAAAAATAAATTGCCATTAAACATTGATTTGAGTTGAAATTTTGAAATGACACAAGAGACATGAAACTAGCCCAGTTCAGTCAATGTAACAGTTTACTGCATTCAACACACATGCTGCAGAATCCGTGTGAGTGTGTGCATTTGTTTTGCTGTACTTGGATGGCCAGATTTTTTGAAAACGCGTGTGTTAATTTGTCTATGTGTTTGTGTGAAGGTGTGTGTGGTGGGGGCTGTTGACATGTTTTAGGGATTGGGGTCAGAGACGATGGCTTTCATTTATCATCAAAACAACATCCAACATTCACACCAACACACACACTTGAACACAATCATGCAAAGACAAACTGAAAGACGGATGCACACACAGTCACCTGCTGAAATGTTGCCTGTTACAAGGATGTATCTGAGAAAATTTGCTTTAGATTTGCATCTGGTGGAGTGTGACGCAATTCATGCATGCAAACTTACGACAAATGTAACTTGTTTTTGCCCATATAGTGTTTGAGTGTTTACCCTCTATATCAGTCTTTGAGAGAGAGTGCAAGAGAGAGAGAGAGACCAACTCATTTAGTAACGATGTTCTTTTGTGTGGGCCGTCCCACCAAACCTGTTGTCATAACAACAGCTGTCTTCCTGGCAACCCCCACCCCACCCGTCTGCGTTTTGTGTTTTTTACTTTGGTATAGTCTGGGGTAAAAATTGTTCCCTGAATTTAGCTTAATCTGGCAAATTAAATAATATTCAGGATTTAATATAGCCCTAATATAACCACAACCCCAACCCTTACCCTTTCATTAAAATGTTATATCAATTCACACATTCCTCTAGAAGATCTTTTATGTACATTAAAGTTAGTTATTGGTCTGCATGTGTTCTGTGCTGTGATACACACACAGTAGCTGATGAACAGATGTTTCATGGCACAAATGTTACTGTATTGGGCAAATTCCAATCGGAAATGAGCATCCCTATGCAGGGCACTTGCATGTCACAATGAAGCCGTTTGCGAAGGGAGAAAGGAAAGACAACGTAATTTCCTCATTATATTCACAGGTCAGCAATTTCACCCCATTAGCTTTTCTTATAACAATAATTCTGGTCGCGCTTTATTTTACAGTGTGTGCACTTGCATGTACTTACAGTGTGCTTGCCTAAGAAAGTAGTGGGCAACTACTTGTTACTACTAGGTAACTACATGGGTTAAGGTTAGGTTTAGGGGTTTGTTCAGGGTTAGTGCCTAGTTATTACCCCGTTATTATAATTACTATAATAAGTACATAGTATGTGCATGCGGAATTGGACTGTAAAATAAAGTGCTACTAGAATTTCTTATTATTGCTTGATATAATTCTTGCAAAAAAAAAAAAATGTATGACATTTTTTAAATATGCGTTATATGCAGAGCCTAAAACTAACTTTTTTCAACACCTGCCAATGGGCGGTGACTTCAGAAAATGTACCGACCATAAATATTTTAGCAAAAACAGGCAGTTATGACACCTACATTTTAGATACTAATGAAAATTCGCTGTTCTCTATTCCAATTTCGATACCACAGCTAAAACTACTAGCCTAACTAATATACATTTAAAACATTATTATACACAACAGCAGTTTTCACGTAGAGACATTTAATAAAGTAATCAAATGTAAAATAACACTGGATTATAGTCTTCACTCTATAAATTAACTTTATTCAGTCAAGAGCTGTGTGATTCTTTTTCTTTGTTCTTTGATGTTTGATTAACATTAAAAACACAGAAAGCAGCAGCAGAAATATTATCACTTTAAGACATAATGCACGGATCCAATACACTGATACTGGTACACATCTTTCTCTACTATTTACTTGCAGTCGTCTCGGATACTCACCGAGACGGGCTTTTTTGACATGTTTTGTGAATTCATCGAGATTCAAGAGAAGAAAGAGCTCAGTTCAGTATTTTTGCGCTGTCTTACTTGCGGCTTTAGGGGCACATGATTCGGATGTGTGCGCACACAAAACTTTACACACAGTGTGCGATTAACAAACTGAATTCCCTATCGTGTTTTCTTGACCTTGAATATTTAAATTGCGATGCAGCACTGGTCCGTCAACTGTCCCAAGCATCGTTCACATTTGTTTACGTTCATGTTCCCACAACATTGCATTGTTAGGATTCATAAAAATATTACCAGCCATCTGGTGATTGACCAACACTGTCACCAACACTGATTTTTACTCGCATTTGGCACTTGGTGAGTGTTAATCTTTGGCCCTGGTTATATATGTGTGTGTGTGTGTGTGAGTGTATTCCCTCTCTGCTCTCCATTTTGCCATCTCTCCCTTGGACCCTGCATGTGGTCACATTTACCTAAAGTATCTACTATTAAACACATATCTTACCCATAAAGTGTATTTATATTTCATATGTAATATATGACAGGGCTAAATGTGTGTATTATGTAACACACAAAACAAAACCACTTGACTCATTCTGTTAATATTTATACCTGTTTAGTGACCATCGAATGTACTTTTTGCTAATGAACTTGTGGAAGAACTCTTCTTAAAGGGATTCAGGTGTTCACTTTTGTATGGAACGCCCCTAAGCGTCTCCTTCCCGAAGTCCCCTATTGGAATTCACCCATAGTGTTTTTTAGCACAGCTGGAGGTATATATTTACCAATCAGAATCTAGGAAAAAAGAATAAGGCTGCCCCCTAATAGTCGACTAAACGATCAAGATTTGATTAGTCGGTTAGTCGCAGAGAAAAAAAAAAACTCCACAGGAAGTGAAGTCACGCAGTCCGTGAGGGACAGATCGTTAACGGCGGGTCCATGTGGTAATTACAGTGTGCCGTCCAGGAAGTCAAAATCATCCATCGACCTCAAATATGCCTTATCATTTGAAAACTACTTTTATTTGTGTACACTCACAATAACAAGAAAACATTGCGCTTCAGTAAAATACAGAAAACAAGCAGGATGCTCTTTCTGCCGTCTCGGTCTCTGTGAACTGGAGTGTGTCACAGAAATGAACCGAAATATATAGGCTACTTGCCTCACAGACAAATATATCTATAGAAAGCTAATGTCTACTTTTAAACCAACCAATTCAAATACTCTGATTATGTAATCCGTATGAAAGGTGCATTTCTCTCTAAAGGCACATTTACTACACTGAGGAGATGAAGAGTCGTCATCGTCAACTTCATCTTTGCAGCCGACACTGACTCAGAAAACACTAGTTTATTAATAAACAATTAAAATGTCTCCTTTCTATTTTTTCCAACACACTCATAGTCATTACTTTTGCCAGTACTTTGCTGCGAGCTTTATGCATGTGCTTGAGCGTGAGGCATATATTCTGACCCTAATATATTTAAGTAATTAATTCATATTAACGTGTGATTAGTCAACTAATGGCTTAAATGAACGACTACTAGACGACAAAAAAAAAAAAATTTAGTCGGAGGCAGCCCTTATAACATAATAATGATAACACTTTTGTAACGTATTTTGGTTCTGTTCTGTTTCTGTTCCCTGCATGTGTGTGTTGTAGTGTATGTTGTCCTCTGTGTGCCAGTTAATCACTAATGAAGTTCACCTGTTGTTCATTTAGTTATCAAACCTTAGTTTCCTTTGTTCATTTGTCCGTTATTGTTGCGCTAAGCTTGGTTGTTCTGTTCCTGCCTGAAGGGCCGTTTACACAACACCATTTTCAACTAAAAACAGAATACTTTTTATGCGCTTTGGCCGTTCATTTACACGACAACTGCATTTTGGTGGCTTGAAAATGCAAACTTTGCGTGTGACGGGGATACGGACATCATCACAAGTGGTTATAATAATTACACAAATCAACACAATGTAACAATTTGTCATCATGAAAGGATCCCTCAAGGATGATACATGTTTTCGAAGCCTTTGTGTTCAAAGGTTTTGGCATTTTCTTAAAGTAAGTAAAACAGGACTTTATATCGGAGGAGAACATTCTAAAATTGGGATTACTGTGAATGTTTCTGGCTTTGTTAAAAACAACAAAGTTTACCCAGAAGACAAAGTTATAATACATTATTATTAAGATTGACATCCTTTGAATGAAAATCGGACAAAATATATATATTATGTAATTTGTGTCTATAGGCATGTGCGTTTGGCCCGAGTGTACTGTAGTAAAAGAATGCGTATGTGATGTGTGCATGTGCGTAGTGTTTCTTTACAAAGTGACATCGCCAACTACTGGCCTGGAATGAATAATACAGCGTTATTAGCCGGGGATCATTTTGATAATGTTGTCATCTGTACAAAGAAATACTTTTCAGTTTTTATCATATCATTGTTGTGTAAACATACCCTGAGAGTTCGTCCCTGAGTGTTTTTGTTTGCTTTGAGTTCTTGTTAATAAATTTAAACTGCTGTGATTATATCCTCCTTCTCCTCGTCTCTGCAACTCGCACTTGACAACTTTACAATCAGGTTCAGTTGATTAACTTTATAATGCACAAGGAATCATGAACTAACAAATGTTGTCACCCAACAAACATTTTATATTGCTCATAAAACACAGACCTAAAGAACATTAACCAACAGGTAGCATTATAAAAAAAATTTTTACAAAACAAGAATGACACTCTCTACTGCTAATAATTCACTGCAATATATGTTACATGGTCCATTTTTACACAATTATTCCTAAATTCCCCCTTTTGTTTAGATGGTAATGAAACTGAAAGAGTGACACTAATGTTGGTGTTCAGTCATAATGCTTTTAAAGCATGTGATTTTTTAGATTCAGAAAATAATTCAACATGATAATACTGTAGAAATGTAGCAAATTTCTGTCTTATTTATTTTTGTAATAAGCTAGATTTTGAACTTAAGTGTAACATTTAAAAAAAAAAGCTTGTAAACGTGCAAATTGGCCTGTATGTGCATAGAGTTGTGGTGGTGTTTGTGTCTGAATGAGAAAATAATTCATGTAATATGAAAGATGTCGTCGCTGAATGCATTTTAAGCCAAAACAATGATAAATGATCCACAGTTTAGCTCATATGCTGTGATCACTGAGTTTTGAAAAAGTCACCTAAATATTGAGGTGACTTAAAATAAGTATTTTTTTATTGAGAAATTGACATGAACTTAGATTATAAAATATCGTAGAAGATACATGTAAAGATATAAGGGTGAATGGGTGCATGAGTGTTTGTGTGAAATCTAACCCTCTTCCGGTTAACTGGGGGGTTTTGTTCAGTTTGTTTGAGTGATCAGGGATTAGACTGCTGTTCTGAACTCTGAAACTGAGAATGGGGCTGGATTTGGGTGTGTGAGAGAGACTTTAATCCATCAATTCTAACTGACAACAAGCTCTTATAGCTTTTGTTACAATGCAGAGCACACACACACAAACCTTGTTGAAAAACCTCACAGTTTTCACTGACAGTAATCTGGATTTGTCACATGGTCAAAAATGTATGTAGAAATATGTGTGTGCGCGCGCGCGCGCGTGTGTGTGTGTGTGTGTGTGTGTGTGTGTGTGTGTGTGTGTGTGTGTGTGTGTGTGTGTGTGTGTGTGTGTGTGCTCTGGGGCGTGTGTGTGTGTGTGATGAGCTGCATGCTGGAGCTGAGAGGTGGTCACTTTTTAATTTGGGTCACTGGATATGAATAGCCCTGCCGATTGAGGATAGTAAAATAGTTACTGAGTGTGTGTATGTGAGTGAGTGTGTGTGTGTATGTCTTTGTGTGTGCATGTGTGTGTGTGTGTGAGAGAGAGAGAGAGAGAGAGAGAGAGAGAGAGAGTGTGTGTGTGTGTGTGTGTGTGTGTGTGTGTGTGTGTGTGTGTGTGTGTGTGTGTGTGTGTGTGTGTGTGTGTGTGTGTGTCTTTGTGTGTGTCTTTGTGTGTGTGTGTGTGTGTGTGTGTGTGTGTGTGTGTGTGTGTGTGTGTGTGTGTGTGTGTGTGTGTGTGTGTGTGTGTATGTGTGCATGAGTGCGTGTGAGCGTGTGTGTGTGTGTATGTGTGTGTGTGTGTGTGTGTCAAAGGTGTGTTAAAGTCACTTGTACTAGCATGTACCTCTGTTATCTACTTCTGACTTCGTCTCTCTTTAACTCAAGCCAATTCTGAATGAACTTAAAGCCACAAATCTGTTTACTTCACACTTACTAATTACCCAGTGAACATTACTCAATCTCAACTGTCCACAGCGGGTGACCACAGACATTGGTGTGACGCATGAGAGAAGTACAGACAGTGATGTGATGCTGATGTTTGCTTGTTTGTTGGCTTGAAGACTCGTCCATACCCTCCTTCAATTGCTCACTTATCACTCTCTGTTTGCTCTGCTTATTTGTTTGCTTGCTTGTCAAATAGTTTGTTAGTTGATCCCATAAAAAATATTTATGTTGTAAACAGTGAAACTTAAGGAAAAATATTTTTCAAATTGAAAATATATTTAGTTTAAACCTTCAAAATGGCAAAATATGTTACAAAATGTACTTCAAGGAGCAATGAAACATCTTGGGGAACTGCAAAATATATTTTGCACAATATAAAAAAATATGCCAAAATGGCCCAAAATAAATAAGGAAATATAAGTAATTCAAATGTATAAAATGTTTGTAGTTCAGTCATGAAACTCTAGATGGCGCAGGCTAGAAAGTACTGGAATCTGCTTGCAATCACATCATTCACTGCCACAAGCTGATTGGTCCCTGTCTGCAGCCAATGAGCTTGCTGCTCAAAATAGACATAGTTTGGTTTAGTGTTTGAGGTCAGCAAGTGTTCTGTCAGAACCCCTCCTCCTCCCCCAGCTCCACCTGTAAGTCAGTCTTACATGCTCATAGCAGTGTGTCTGTGGATCTATTAGCAGTAGCCAGTCTTTTAACACTTAACAGTGATCCTTATCTGGATCTAAAATCACTATAAATACAATGATCACTTATATCATTGTTATGTATTGGCATATTGCCCAGCTCTTAAACTTGCTAAATCATTATAGACATATCATTATGACTTTCTGTGAAGCTGCTTGGAAAACGTGTATTGTGAAGAGCTACACAAATAAATTTGACTTGACTTGACGCTTGGTCTTACTTCAATACAGGATTTGTTGGCGAAATTTAAGTCACGATGACATCAATGCATATTCTGGTTGTTTTAATATATTTTGTAGAAATATTTTGGCCTCTCTGCCTGTCTAAACTTGCTTTGTAAGGGAAAAAACTGGTTTGTCTAACCAGTGTTGGGGGAAACACATTACGAGTAACTTGAGTTACGTAATCAGATTACTTTTTCATGTAACTAAATTAACGCATTACTTTTTCAATTTACAACAAAATATCCAAGTTACTTTTTCAAATAACCTAAGTAACCCTAGTTACTTTTTCACATTTATTGACTGACAGCTAAATAAAGTGAGGAGGTGGTGTGTGCGCTGTGTGAACATGATGGTTATTTTACTTCTAGAATAAATGTGAACACGCATTTACTCAGTATTCCTCAAAATGAATAAAAACAGTGAAATGCAATCGCTGAATTTTATGCAAAACTTTTATAATTGACTACATTAAATTATACAAACATACTTTATGTATTTAATCTCACTTTATTAACCAATGTCTTTGCTGCTGACCTTCAATGATCTGATTCAACCATACTAATAAGCAAAACACTTTACGTTACTTTAGATTAGATTTAGAAATAAGAGTTTTTACCCCAAAATGTAACATCTCTGACACAAAACGGTTACTCCAAATCCAGGTTTTGCTGCCTAGAGTCCAGTTGTTTCTGTGTTTTGCAGCGATGCATTTTCTTCTCTTTTCTGTAGCTTTCAGCAGTTTGTAAAAATACCTCCGATTTCTTGTTGAATCTGTTTGTAAAGTCAGTATCAGAGCTCTTTCCCATTTTAGATGTGTTTTGTGTTATTCAAGGCATTCACGCTGAAAACAAATGCTGCCGCTCAGTCTTTTTACCACTCAGTCAGTGTAACTGTAGTCACTCACTTGCTGTGTGTGAGTGCGTGTGTGTGTATGTGTGTGTGTGTGTGTGTGTGTGTGTGTGTGTGTGTGTGTGTGTGTGGTCCAGATAAACCATGAGGACAAAATGTCCCCACAAATCCTTGTGTGGACATTTTTCATAATGGAAATCGCTTATAAATCAGAATAAGTGATGTTTTTTGAAAATGTAAAACTGCATAAAGTTTTATGTGATGGGTAGGTTTAGGGGTTAGGGGTTAAGGTTTTAGAGGGTTAAGGGTTTAGGGTTTAGGGGTTAAGGTTTAAGGTTTAGGGTTTAGGGGTTAAGGTTTAGGTTTTAGAGGGTTAAGGTTTAGGGGTTAGGGTTTAGGGTTAGGGGTTTTAGGGTTAGGGGTTAGGGGTTAAGGGTTTAGGGGTTAGGGGTTAAGGGTTTAGGGTTTAGGGGTTAGGGGTTAAGGGTTTAGGGTTTAGGGGTTAAGGTTTAGGGTTTAGGGGTTAAGGTTTAGGGGTTAGGGGTTAAGGTTTAGGTTTTAGAGGGTTAAGGTTTAGGGGTTAGGGTTTAGGGTTAGGGGTTTTAGGGTTAGGGGTTTTAGGGTTAGGGTTAGGGGAGAGAATACAGAAATCTTGATACTTAGATATAACAAATGTACTAAGATAAGTGAAAGGTAGCGAGTGAAAGGTGTATGATGTAATGAGGCTCATTAGTGGACAGAAGTGAATCTCTGGCTGATGGTGTTTGATGAAGTGGCTGTGGTGTATTGTTTGTTTCAGCTGAAGGAGAACAGAGAGGACGGGCCGTCTTTATGTGGGGCTTTTCTCAGCTATTGATCAGGCCTGAACCCCCTGCTACTGTTTCAAAGAGTGTGTGTGTGTGTGCGTAGGACGCTCGGATCGCCGTGAACAAGCTGACTAACGCAAAAAAATTCACATGCTATCACTTTCTCTCTTTCTTTCTCAGGTTTTGCAGTCCAAAACCTAATGAGCTGCCTCGATAAGACCTTTTAAACTGTGCTCCTAATGCGAAATCATAACATAATTATGCTTTCTTTTGCCATATGCATCCTTTATAGAGAAGACAATCACAGAATTCATTGGGACCCCTTGTGGAAAACAGTTTTCTTAAAAAAAGAGTATTTATTACGGAAAATATACTATTAAAAAGAATATACTTAAGTGCGAACTGATTGTAATGTTTTCCGGACACTTAAATATAGTTTAAATTCATATTATGTGCAATAAGATGAACTTTAGAGTGTTTTATTTTAAAGTAAAACTTCTAATTATGAATATTTTACTGTGCACTTTTTAAAAAGTGTACATTCGTTTGTTAAGAAATAAAAGTGTACTCTCTTTAACTGGTATTTTACTTCATTAGTATTATTTGCAAGTACAATTTTTAAATATACTTTTAAGATTTGAAATAATTGCATATTCAAAACAATTAAGGGCATTTAATTGGGACAAGCTCAAAGAAGAAAAATATCCAAGTTGGTGGACTAAGCAAGAGAAATGTTAAATATGATTTATTTAGTATTGAACTGTATTGATTACAAATAGTTTAATCTATTTTGAAAAGTTTTATACCCAATATCTGTGTGTGCAGTGTGTTTTATGTTTAGTGTGCTAATGCCAAGCTCTGTTCTCACTGTGAATAGTTTCTCTAGTACCATTTGTATGATGTTAAGAGTTGCTGCCGACAGTATGTAGTGTGTTCGACATCGGTCACTTGAGGGATCCCACTTCACTTCATATTTTACCTTATGTAGAGACAGTCAGAACTTCATCAGAGGCAAACAATGCTTTACAGTTACTAGGCTGTCAGTGTGAGTGAGCCGTAAACATGTCACAGTAAACAATCAAAGACTTTATGAGAGCAATATTTTACAGTTCCCAGTCAAAATGACACATGGTCATCCAGCCTCACTGGTGTTTGGAACAGGGCCGTGATGTCAGACATAAGGCACATGAAATTAAGTAAAACGAAATTTCCCGGAGCTCCCAGAAGAAAGTCAAAAGAGAAAGTGAGAGAGAAAGAGGGAGAGGGAGTGAGAGAGAGAGGCATTCTGTGGAAGTCGGAGCTGCTAATGTGTTGCAGTGGGAGAGGGAGGAGCCACAGGGAGGGAGATTTGGGAAGAGAGTCTCGAACTGCTCAATGTGTGAGTGACAGGCAGACCGTCAAGACCGTTGCACTGCGGCTCAGAGCTTATGTGTGTGTGTGTGAACCCAGGATTTACTGAATGTGTGTGTGTGTGTGCGGATACCCTCAGTATCACTCACACAGACGGAGCAATCCTGTGTGTCTCAGGGAGAATGTAAAGTGAATTGAAGGATTAGAAAGAGTGTGTTGTGTGTGTGTGTGTGTGTGTGTGTGTGTGGCACTGGTCTGGAATACTAAGTGGATATGTAATCAAATCTGGATCGAGCTGCAATGCCAACGGGTAAGAGATCACACTTGCAATAAGTATCATAAACAGATGATAGTCTTTGTTGTTACTGTTATTATTTTGGGATGTTGGTTATGTGTAGAATTATATTATATTATGTCTTTATGGCTTGTAATGTCATATCAGCTCTTGAAAGCTTTCTGTGAGTGTGTGTAGCAACATCTGAACACTTTGTTGATTGATGTCTGAGCTTCAGAGCTGGTGTGTGTGGAGACTGGCCGAGTCCTGCCGTGAGGACACTCTCTGTTTAAATAAACGTGTGTGTGTGTGTGTGTGTGTGTGTTGGCAAGTTGTGAACTGAGAGTATTCATTTGGCTTAGTATATGTTGGTGGGCGCGTGTACCAAACAGAAGTCCTCTACACAACCTCAACTGACTGAGATGTTTGTAAGTGCATATATGTGTGTGTGTGTGTGTGTGTGTGTGTGTGTGTGTGGGTGGGTTAGTTTACTTAGCTGTACTGTGGATATAAAATTGTCTCCAGACATTACCTACATCAGACAAAAACTTTTGGTAAAAAATAAAGTAAATAATAAATTGTTCTTGGTTTGTTTGAAGTCATTATAACTAGATTTAAATAGTTAAGTAGAGTTTTCTGTGAGCATGGGGTTGTGTAATATTGTACATTGATGCGAATAGTGTTAATAGTGTTTTTAAAGTTCATTTTACTTCAAAATTTCATGTTTGAGTCAATGTCTTACTTGCCATGTCTGTAATTATTTGTGCAATCTATTATTATTTTACGTTTTTTTCAGTGTAGATGTGTGTATTGTAATAAGTAGCCTAAGTGTATGTTTGCATGATGTTGTTGTTGTTGTTGTTGTGTGTAAACCTCTGGCTCTCTGTCGCTCCGTCTCCCCCACCCCTGACCTAAATTAGTCCCCCATGGGTTGAGTTTTTTGGGGGGATAATAACAGTTTAGAGTCTGCTTTAGACAATACCAGCACCCCCTCAGGACATCTGTCCCTAAAGCAATACACCCCCCCTCGGGACACGGCCCAGCTGGAGACAGCGAGAAAGAGTTTGAAGCGTGTGTTTGAAAGATGGCACCGAAGAATTCATTGAAAACCCATCAGAACTTCTTTGCAGATAACAATTACTCGTTTCAAGAGTTCAAAAAGCAGGTCGTCCTATATGAGGTTTTACCCTCCCTTATTTACAGCTTATTTTGAAACTACACTGTCAGATAGAAATGTGCAAAAAGTGTATCTTTAGGGTTACAGCAGCATGCCACTGGTCCAGTCCCATTAAAAGGACAACGTTTTTCCTCATCTATCCCTAAAAATGTCATATACCTTAACTCTAAGGTACTAAAATGCACCTTTTAGGGGTAGAATAGGTGCAAAGTTGTCCTTTTAAGGGTTCTGCCCCAGCCGTTGTACACCTAAAGGTACAGTCTACTTTTTCTGCAAATCATTCTTTGTTTGCGTGCATTTGTGTGCCGTATATAAATGTCAAGTTTAGGTTTCTCTGAAGCAAATCCGACTCTGTGAAATCTAATATGTGAGCAGCACAAGGGCAGTGGGTCACAGGCGGACATTCATCCCTTATATGTGTGTGTGTGTGTGTGCGTGTGTGTATTAGTATGTTCATTCATGCAGGATAATTCCCTTTGTCACATTCTATTCTTTAAATGCATTCAGTCCTCTAAGAGAACCTCTTTCCAACCTGTCAGTAATTGGTTGTTATAAATGTGTAATTACCATATTGTCTTTAAACGCACACTGTGTTATACACGTGTAATAAAGCATGTGCATGTTATATTATCCTAGAGAGGTGAAAAAGTGGATCGCACATATATCACCTTGCTGCTGTCTGGGAACAGAAGCACATAGATAAAAGATGGTGATCCTCCAGACAGGGCAAACACAGTTCAGATGTCGTACCGGACGGCATCGCTTTGCAGATGACGACATAGATCATTAGAGAAAGTCTGATCTATGATCATCCATCCATCAAGAGCGTAAACGTGTCCGTCCGTCTCCCGTATGGAATAGTTTTTGTGGTTGATAGATTGATATTTAAGATTTTCCTTGGACTGCAGTCAGGCTGTTTTGTCTTTTCCCGTTCTTTGATGTGTTATAGTGGATAGAGTGTCTGTCTGCAAGGAAAACGTATTGGAAAAGTATAAAATAACTCTCTTTCTTTCTACTGTGCATCTGGTCTTTACAAAGTAACTGAAGTTATGATGAGTTAATGCCAAACTTTCACTCTGAAAAAACACTGGGTTAAAAACAACAAATGTTAGGTTAATTTTACTCAGCAAATTGGGTTGATTTAACCCATCATACTGGGTTGATTCATTTTTACTATAGTACTAGCTTCTTCTTATATATATATATATATATATATATATTTTTTTTTTTTTTTACTTCATACATGAATGAATGTTTATGGATAAACTTAAATCCTCTAAACTTAAAAATAAATTAAATAAATACTCCACACAACCACTGGTTTGCATGGTAATTCCTTGATTATTTTTTATCATATTTTACAGTATAGCATGTTTTATATAGTTTTGAATACATATGTGACCCTGGACCACAAAACTAGTCACAAGCCGCACGGCAATAGCCAACTATTGTATATAACAGTATGGGTCAAAATGATCGATTTTTCTTATATGCCAAAAATCATTAGGATATTAAGTAAAGATCATGTTCCATGAAGATATTTAGTTAATTTCCAACCGTAAATATTTTAAATATATATATATATATAGTGAATGCAACAAAAGCGCGAACATGAATAGACAACTTTTTAAGGCAATTTTCTCAATGTTAAGATTTTTTTGCACCCTCAGATTCCAGATTTTCAAATAGTTGTATCTCAGGCAAAATATTGTCATATCCTAACAAACCAGTATCCAGAAATGTAATCAGCATCCAGATGAAGGATACATCTCAATAAAATAAATAAAAAATTGACCCTTGTGACTGGTTTTGTGGTCCAGGGTCACATTAGCTCATTTTACCAATATTAGAAGTAAAAAAAATTAATTTAGAAGTAATTCAAGTGTAATCGACCAGTCTCTGTTGTCCTGTTTCCACTGTAACGGCGCTGGATCTCGTGCCGAAGCTTGTGTCATGTTCAGTGGGGGAACTTCTAACTTCAGACCGCGCCCTGCGTTTCACTCGTAGCCGAAATATGCTGTGACTGACAAACCTGTATTTTACCGAACACACGCACCAATTTGACGGAGCTGCTCTGCTCTCTTCTGAAGAGGTCACGAAAAGCCTGCAATTAATAACTCAACCCCTGGGTAGTTATATCTGACCCAGGATCTGGGTAACACAAAAACTACCCAAACCCTGGGTTGATACGTCTGACCCAGGATCTGGGTAACACAAAAACTACCCAAACACTGGGTTGATACGTCTGACCCAGGATCTAACACAAAACTACCCAAACACTGGGTTGATACGTCTGACCCAGGATCTGGGTAACACAAAAACTACCCAAACACTGAAAAAATAACCAAAAAAATTTACCCAAAAGGCCCAATCCAGGATTTGGGTGAAAAAAATAACCCAAGATGTTTTCGAGTGTTGAGAACATTCTGCAATCAGATCTTCGATCGGCCTGATGACTTTTGGGAGATAATGGGCTGGTCTGATTGCAGGAAATGGGCAGTGAAGAAGAGCTATTTATAGAGATGATTACTCTGAGTCATTATGTTTGATAGAGAGATAAGAAAGGATTTTTCTCAGGGTCTGAAGAAGAGGAGAAGCTTGGAAATGTTTCCGGCATGTTGTGAATCCGTTACAGACATTCCAGCTCCAGAAGTCGTGGTGGAGTTCCAACATGTTTCAGAGACCAGAATAGACCTTCTGCTGCTTGCGCGAGTGTGTGTGCCGCCCTCGTGCTGGAGAGAATTAATCCCATTGGTTATGGACACGCAGCTCTTGCCTGCAAAACACACATTGTCGTGGAGATATCAAGACCATGAGAGCTTTGTCTGATTTTGTGCATGTGTCCGATTCTTTTCATGTGCAGTGATCAGAGATGGTTTAAAGCAAACGTGACAGTGTGAAATCTTTGCGTTTGCATACGTTTTACGCAGTAGGATACGTTTATAATGAATACACAACTGACAGTGTTTGAGCCTGAGGATGCACTGCATGGTATAGCAGACCAGAATTTTAAACATATGCAGTATAACATAATATATTAGTGAAAATCTGTCAATGACGCATACGTGGAATTGAATTTGCAAACTGACGCACTTACTGTATTTGAGGCCACAGTTCCTCAGAGTGAATTCACCATTAAAGATTGACCTTATCAGTCGGAGCGGATAGACAAGTCTAACAGAAAAAGATACAAAGCATAGAAACAAAAAAAGAGTGAAAACATGCAAAACATGCAGACATGTGAGGAAATACTAATGATAATTAAAGGAAAAATCTGTCATCCTGATGTTCTGAAACTTGGATTTTTTCCTTTCCCAAACACAAAAGGAAAACGTAGGCACCATAAAAGCACCATAAAATAATCATAAAAATAGTCTATATAATTCATGTGTTATTACAAGTCGTCTGGAGCCTTATTAGCTTTGTGTGAAGACCGAAGTTCACTGATAACCTTCCCCTCGGCTCAAACTCCCAAATATCATTTACACTATGAAAGAACATAATATGGGTTTGTAAATGAGTAACAGAATAAAAAAAAATAAAAAAAAATGACTTAAACTATAAGTCAGAATGGTGCATACATCACATCACACATGACAGCAGAGTTTCATAAGAACTTAATGCTAAATGAACCATTCAAAACTCATCTGCAGTCAACCATCTTAAACACGCTCATAATAATAATGTTAATGCTTTGATGTTCTCGCGAGCTTCTAATTTCAGTTCCTGCAACAGTTCACGGGTCAGAACCGAAATACACACACCTCAAGAGCTCACATTCCCTGCAGATGGACGTGTGTGTTGAAGCATGACTACATGTTAGATGGAATATAGGGAATATTTAGATACTGTACATCTGATTGTGCATATCTGATAGGCAACCATTATGCAGAAGAGTAGATGACATTTTTATGAGTGTGTGTTTGGGAATGATTATGTATGCTTACTGTACAGAATGTGTGCGGTATAAGGAAATGCTTACTGGGCACAATGACAGGGCGGAACTACAGCTCACACACACACTGCAGACTACAGCTCACACACACTGCAGACTACAGCTCACACACACTGCAGACTACAGCTCACACACACTGCAGACTACAGCTCACACACACACTACAGCTCACACACACTGCAGACTACAGCTCACACACACTGCAGACTACAGCTCACACACACTGCAGACTACAGCTCACACACACACTACAGCTCACACACACTGCAGACTACAGCTCACACACACACTACAGCTCACACACACTGCAGACTACAGCTCACACACACTGCAGACTACAGCTCACACACACACTACAGCTCACACACACTGCAGACTACAGCTCACACACACTGCAGACTACAGCTCACACACACTGCAGACTACAGCTCACACACACACTACAGCTCACACACACTACAGCTCACACACACTGCAGACTACAGCTCACACACACTGCAGACTACAGCTCACACACACTGCAGACTACAGCTCACACACACTGCAGACTACAGCTCACACACACTGCAGACTACAGCTCACACACACACACTGCAGACTACAGCTCACACACACTGCAGACTACAGCTCACACACACTGCAGACTACAGCTCACACACACACTGCAGACTACAGCTCACACACACTGCAGACTACAGCTCCCACACACTGCAGACTACAGCTCACACACACACTGCAGACTACAGCTCACACACACACTGCAGACTACAGCTCACACACACACACTGCAGACTACAGCTCACACACACTGCAGACTACAGCTCACACACACACTGCAGACTACAGCTCACACACACACTGCAGACTACAGCTCACACACACACTGCAGACTACAGCTCACACACACTGCAGACTACAGCTCACACACACACACTGCAGACTACAGCTCACACACACACTGCAGACTACAGCTCACACACACTGCAGACTACAGCTCACACACACACTGCAGACTACAGCTCACACACACACACTGCAGACTACAGCTCACACACACACACTGCAGACTACAGCTCACACACACACTGCAGACTACAGCTCACACACACTGCAGACTACAGCTCACACACACTGCAGACTACAGCTCACACACACTGCAGACTACAGCTCACACACACTGCAGACTACAGCTCACACACACACACACTGCAGACTACAGCTCACACACACACTGCAGACTACAGCTCACACACACTGCAGACTACAGCTCACACACACTGCAGACTACAGCTCACACACACACACTGCAGACTACAGCTCACACACACACTGCAGACTACAGCTCACACACACTGCAGACTACAGCTCACACACACTGCAGACTACAGCTCACACACACTGCAGACTACAGCTCACACACACTGCAGACTACAGCTCACACACACTGCAGACTACAGCTCACACACACTGCAGACTACAACTCACACACACACTGCAGACTACAGCTCACACACACTGCAGACTACAGCTCACACACACACACTGCAGACTACAACTCACACACACTGCAGACTACAGCTCACACACACTGCAGACTACAGCTCACACACACTGCAGACTACAGCTCACACACACACACTGCAGACTACAGCTCACACACACACTGCAGACTACAGCTCACACACACTGCAGACTACAGCTCACACACACTGCAGACTACAGCTCACACACACTGCAGACTACAGCTCACACACACTGCAGACTACAGCTCACACACACTGCAGACTACAACTCACACACACACTGCAGACTACAGCTCACACACACTGCAGACTACAACTCACACACACACTGCAGACTACAACTCACACACACTGCAGACTACAGCTCACACACACTGCAGACTACAGCTCACACACACACTACAGCTCACACACACTGCAGACTACAGGTCACACACACACACTGCAGACTACAGCTCACACACACACTGCAGACAACAGCTCTCACACACACTGCAGACTACAGCTCACACACTGCAGACTACAGCTCACACACTGCAGACTACAGCTCACACACTGCAGACTACAGCTCACACACACTGCAGACTACAGCTCACACACACACTGCAGACTACAGCTCACACACACACTGCAGACTACAGCTCACACACACTGCAGACTACAGCTCACACACACACTGCAGACTACAGCTCACACACACTGCAGACTACAGCTCACACACACACTGCAGACTACAGCTCACACACACTGCAGACTACAGCTCTATCTATCTATCTATCTATCTATCTATCTATCTATCTATCTATCTATCTATCTATCTATCTATCTATCTATCTATCTATCTAACTAGGAACAACGTACTTGCATCCACTCAGTCTCAAGGCGGTGAGTTCTTCATGGGACTATACACATTGTCTTCAGGAAATGGAAACATTGAGTTACCATGTTTGTTTGTGTGAGTATTACTGTTTTATTTGATGTAATGTGTATTTTATTTAAAACTAATTCACACTTAGTGTGTGTACGCCGAAAAGTGTGTAATGGACATTGGGTATTTATATCTGCATTATGTAAGTCACCATGATATCAGCCATGGAAAACCCCATACTGGTTGACCACTAGTGTGTTTTGAGTAAAGATAGAGTAAAAATAGGTTAAATTGGACGTACAGGCCTCGGGAAACGCTCAACTGTACAGCTTAGCTCACAGCTGGGTGGACTTCATCTCAAAGTCTGTATTTAAAACTTTTATTGAAATCCAGCTATGTATAAACACACACACACACACACACACACACACACACACACACACACACACACACACACACACACACACACACACACACACACACACACACACACACACACACACACACACACACACACACACACACACACACACACACATGACTTAAGTTTGGAACTCTCTCAAAATCCGTTTCTCCCTCCAGTAAACTATAAAAGCCCTGTATTCACGGGCCTGAACTCCTTGAAACCCTCTGAATGTGTGTGTAACTGTAAAACGTGCACCATTCATTTGAAGAGGGCTGTTGGGGGGAACTATTTGATGTTGTGTGTCTGATGAGCAGACAAGAGTGAGGCAGAGTGTGTGTGTGTGTGTGTGTGTGTGTGTGTGTGTGTGTGTGTGTGTGTGTGTGTGTGTGTGTGTGTGTGTGTGTGTGTGTGTGTGTGTGTGTGTGTGTGTGTGTGTGTGTGTGTGTGTGTGAGAGAGGTCTTTGTCCTTTAGTCTCCTCTGAATTATGTCATGTTTGAGTCTCCCAGCAGTCGTGCTCGGAGGGGGGCAGACAGGAGGCTTAATCCGCCTTAAACCCCCCTAGTTACTCTCGCCCCTTCTTCATCCTCCATCCACCGTTCACTGTGAGGAATGGATATGTGTGTGTGTGTGTGTGTGTGTGTGTGTGTGTGTGTGTGTGTGTGTGTGTAAGCCAGCATTGTGATATGAAGAGAGTGGGAAACTGAGACCAGCTGCCCACCTTCTGAGTCACCCTGTGAGCAATGAAGCTTCCTAAGACCTACATAGAGCTTCATAAGGCTTCAGCAAATAACTTAACAAATCCACACAGACACGACGAATAATGCCCTTAACTGCGGTAATGATTTTTGCATGCTGGATGATATTAAAGCAGGGAACTGGGCCAGAATATCATATGACATAGACACTTAAGGTGCGTTTCTTTGACTAGTAAGAAAAAATCTTGAACACCCTAAAAACCTCTTATCAATGTGATGTCAACAGACCCTATTGAAAACTCACAGCAACTATCTAGAACTTCCGGACACTTCCTTGCAATTCTCTAGCAATCACCCAGAACACCTTGAAAACCATCTAGCAACCACCTAACAACGCCATAACAATCACACAGATCACCCTAGCAACAACATATGCAGTAACCATTCAGGACAACCTAGTAACTGTCTTTCAATTTTCCAGCAATCACCCAGAACACCCTAGAAACCATATAGAAATGCCTTAGCAACAGCCTAGCAACCACCCAGAACACCCTAGCAACTGTGTATATCAGTTGCTAGGGTGTAAAGCAGGGGTCTCCAACCTTTTTTCATTTGAGAGCTACTTTTTAAAAATGAAAGTGGTCGAGAGCTACTCATGTAATACAACACTTAAATATCTTAAATAATGTCTCATAACTCTCATATTAACAACTATCCAAACTGTTTTAGACCTAAAAGAGTTTTTGTTGGCCTATATGTCACCCTTAAATGTCAGAGAAAAGAACAGAATCAGAGATTAAAAAAAAAAAAATTATAGAAAATTGTACTTTGCATATTATACTGTAAAAACACATAATTATAGTTGATTTTATAGTACATGATAACTAGAGATGAAATGGCATGAAAATTTCATTTCATGATTATAGTGACCAAAATGATCACGGTTATCACAGAATCCTGTTCAAAAAGTACTAATACTACACAATGAAATCAATTCACCAAGTTTTATGTCGAAAATCAGCAAATAACAAATAAACTTATATGCACTTTTTGTTTACATAAACATTAAAATAATAACATTAAAAATGATGGCCAGATTTTAAAGGAGTGTTTTGCAACATGTTATCTACTAACATGTAGGCTACAAGTTCAAATAAAGTTTTGACAGAAAAAGTTTTTATAAAAAGAATGAGTCAAAAAAGATAAATCACTGACATTTACAATGCACATTAGCTTATCTTTTATTATTAATAGTAAAATTCAGTCCGATTTTCCTGTTGCGTCTGTCGTTGCTATGCAACCGTGCACTGCGCTCTCCACAATGACAAAGTTTTAGTAGCTAATGGATTTCCACCGCCGAAAAAAATATTTATTTACAGAGAAGAATAAAAACACCCGTAATGTTTGGGTGCACTCCCATCCTTCATGTTAACTCGCTGCGCCTGGAAAAATGAGTGCGTCGCTTCAACTATTTGAAATAACGAACTTGAGCGCGCAAAAGACGCGATATGTGAACGGCCCTTGGCGAGCTACCTCCAATCAGGCCACGAGCTACTGGTAGCTCGCGAGTGACGTGTTGGAGACCCCTGGTGTAAAGGGTATTAATATAACTTTGAAAAGAGCGTACATAACAAAAAAACTAAAAACCCTAGATATCAGATTTAGCTGTAATTTAAGCTGGTGAAACCCAAACTCCTCTGCTTAATAAACCAAAGGCTTCGCGCTCTAATGTGTTTGGTTGCAATGATCAAAGTGAACATGATCTTACAAATGTCTTTGCATTTATTTCACACACACACAACCTTGTTTTCTTCTTAAACCATTGCTTGGTTTCCGGTTACCTCTGAACTTCTTAGCCTTTGAAGTTCAACAGCACACGCCATGTTTGTGTTTATTTCTCTCTCTCTCTCTCTCTCTCTCTCTGTGTGTGTGTGCATGTACATGTGTATAAGGTTGTAAACGCATGAACAGCTGTTTTTTACAGGGTGTATCACTGACACTGACTGTGTGGGTAAAAGACTGAGCATAAGATCAACAAACAAAAGTAGTTCCAGTCATGTGATAGTTGGGAGTTTCTCTAGAACTGGGAAAACTGTCTATACAAAAACATAAAGAAGCACAAGCTACTGTCTATGCTTCTCACAATTCAGTGATTAGTTCGCATGAGCTCAGACTGTGAGAAAAGTAATCAGATCTATCATGACAAAAGCCCCACTAAGCCTCTTCTTCAAAATGCTAAAGATAACGTCAGCTGAGATGAAAACGTTTTAGAGACGGAGCAATTGTCTCACGTTTCAAGTTGACTTTAACTGCAAGTTTAGGCCTGTTTACACCAAGAACAATTATGATAGGCTAATTATGTAAGGGATAATGTAGAGCGAGGCGGTTGTTATAGCGAATACAACCCCGACAGGCTGATCTTGAATCCTGAAGGGGTTGTATTCGCTATAACAACCGCCTCGCTCTACATTATCCCACTTATTACATGGTTACCTACCAAATAAATCAATAATTTGACACAAAATATTGATTTAAAAAGGAGTTTATTGATTTAAAAACGATTGTATTGCTTCCGCTAAAGAAAATAGTCTGTTTCGTCTCTATGGTTAGAATCCTGCGTCCATAGCAACGCTCTGTTTTTCATGGCAACGGTGTGTTATACTTAGCAGCGGTTATCAAGAAATAACACACCGCATTCTACATTAGAATTCAACCAAGCCATGTAATAAAAAAGTTTTAATAATCTTTCTTCTATGAGAATAGCGAAGTCCAAATCACAACTATAACAATAACGACACAAAGTAACAATATCATTGGAATAACGATAAAAACATTGACAGCCAATCAGAATCCACCAGACTTTAAAGAGCTCGGGCATTTAAAGTGGCAGACAACAAAACTGCTGTGCTTATTAAAAAATGTGCTTATAAACAGAACATGCGTTATCATCAGTTCATGTGGACGATTATATTTATAGTTGGTGTGAATGGGCCTTTACGCCGAAGAAATGAAGGGTGCTTTCACACTACGCACTGTTGTTGCGCTCCCAGGTTCGATTGGCGTCAGAGTTCGGTTCGGTTGAATGATGTGAACACTGTTTTCCGCACCAGCGAACCATACCCGAGTCTGCATAAAAAGGGTGGTGTGGGGTACGGTTCATGTATGGTTCGCTGCTGATATGAACACAATCGTACTAAATCATGGAAGTGAACCGCTATTGATGACATATGATTCGATGTGTGTTTGTGTGTCTTATATTCACTTTCCTGACAATTGTGACTGACACACTGCAAGCAGAAAAGAAAACGACTCCCGCGTTTGTTAGAAAATGTGCTTTTTGAAAACAAAACCAAAGGTGAGGGGGCGTTTACACGACACCATTTTCTACCAAAAACATGAAACTTTTTATGCGTTTTGGCCGTTCATTTACACGACAACAGCGTTTTGTGGCCTGAAAACGCAAACTTTTGAAAACGGGTTTGAAGTGCAAGTTTTTAAAAAACAATCCCATTATCATCTCTGTGTAAACAACACAAACATGAATTTGTGAGAAAGGTGACATCATGCGTATGCATCACATGTTCAGTCTATCACACTGTCATATCTCGTCTATTATGAGTGTTTGTTCTGTACTTTGTGCTTTTGTTTCCTGAGTTGTGATTACTATGTTACAATTTCTCGAATCATCCTCGACATTTGCAAACCAGTAAGTGCATTTCTCAAAACAATTCGTACAAATAGCAAAACACCTGCAAAAGCCAGTCTCTTGCTCAAAATCCTTAGTTCATCTCTCAAAAGTAAATATCTGTGTCAATGAACATGTCAGTGCCATCAGAATGACAAGTCCATGTGTCATTGTGTACGGATAAGACAAATTCAAGTCAAATTGCTTAGTCATGTTGTCAATAAAACACTGCACTCTGTTAGTATTACCTGATGTAAACTATGGCAACAGTCTGGATGAGTTACTGTATTGAAGTGTACAAAGCTGCGCTTCTTCTGTATGCCATATATCCATTTCAAAAGGACAATTTACACACTACTGTATGCAAGTTATTAATTGAAAGAGACTGGATAGGATTTACAGGTACACTTTTACTAGTGGTGTGACAAAAAAACAAACAAAAACATTACAATATTATTGTAATACAGAAGAGAAAACCAAATAGGGGCACAAAGACGCAAATACAACATTAGAAAGGCAAACACAGGGAACTTTGCTTTTGCATGCAGCTCTGTATATGCTTGCCAACTGAAGGATCATGAGATGCAACTTTCAGCTATTTCAGAGAACTGGTTTCTCATTGGTTGATCTACATTCTCTTCATTAGTGAAAGTCAACATTCACCTGCACAATTCATCAATTCATGGCACATTTACAAAAAGTCTAATAGAAATGTGTAGAAAATATGCGTGACAGTTTATGACAACTAGATCAACCGTTTTGCATTTAATGACTTATACGAGGAACTAATGACTAGATGTTTTGAGGGGTAAGACTATTGCACAGAGAACTATTTAATAATATATAATTCTAATGTAGGAAACCGCAGACAATTGTACATAATCAATTGCATGAATGTACCAAAGCAATCGCAACTTGTTCAGAAGAATGAGAAACGTCTTTTACGATGTGCACCAGTGACTTGATGATGTGGAGGTTGAACAAGTTCATTTCTGATCTGAGAAATGCACCAAAGCGACTGAGCAAAACTGTAATAGCACTGTACAGAGGAAGAGTACAGGTCAAGTTATTCAAGGTAAAATCACAGAGTCAAATGCAACCCTACTTAGTTAATTAAAAATGTTTGTATAATAACCCGGGATTTGAGCTCTTTTTGTCTGTGACCTCATTGCGAGATTTGCTTTTGACCTGATTATTAAAACTGCACTGTAAATTCTGCGGTGGCAAAAACACAGTGAGCTTCAGTATATATGAACTAGCAGACAGTAGTGGTCATTATATGGGTATGATGAGCCGGTAATAGTCCTGGGCTGTTGAAAACAGAGAGGGCTGTAGCATCCTCATCATGCGGGAAGGAAGTGAAGTACTCTCACAAGTTAGTAATCTTTTTTTATGACTGATCATAACTCAGTTTCATAAAAAGGTAGATTGGTTTCCTTTGAATCCGAAAAGTAAGAATGATTACTCCTTAACTTGACTGTTAGTGGCTATGTTTATGCATTCTTCATACTGTAGCTGGTTCAGGTTGTTGTCATTAGCACTTCCAAACTATACATCCCAACCGAACCTCATAAGTGACTTATTTAATAATTAAACTGAATGATGCCATGATGCCTTAGTGGTTGCAAAACTTACTTGTTGTATCTTGATAGAATCCGTCTCTCATATGTTTTCAGTCACATACACACTGGCTGTTCTTCTAATGGTCAATGGCAACTGATTGACCTGTTGCATTCCCACCCGTGTTGTGAGTATTGGACAGTATGTAAGATTAATATTAGGATGCCAAAGGAGCCCAGATGGGTTTTTATGCCTGGTGGTGGATGTTCAGTCCATTCATGCTTTTTTTTTTCAGCTAATATTGGCCACATCCCCTTGTTCAACAGTCTTTTGACCTGTGTGAGAGAAGAAAATCCCTTCATAAATGTAAAGGCATGTATATGTTTTCATTTATAAAATGAAGATCACATGTTTGTTTGCTAAATTAAATAATGAACTTTGCAAACAGCAAATTATATGAATAAAATAGTCAACCTTTTGAAAAAGTGGTGCACTTTAGCATACATTTAAAGAGTACTTATTATGGAAATAATATACTTAAAAAGATTAATATATAATGTCATTTCTATGGAAACTTTGTGTCATGTATTTAAAAGTGCAGTTTTTTTATATATACTTTAAAAAGTTTAAAGTACCTTACAAGTGCACATTCAATGCATAAAGAAGTGCATTTCTTTTTCAGAAGAGTATCTTTTTTTTTATTACTCTTAAAGTAGCATTTTCAGTTCAATTGTCATTGCATATTTGGAAGCAACAGTGTGCTGACTTTTTGTGTTTTAAAAGGTGAAACATTGCAAACTAAAATAGACAGCATACAATAGACAGACTCATGCATGAAGAGTGCACAAACACACCCACAGAAGTTTATTTTACTTGAACACGACCCCACCCACCAAAACACACAACCAGCAGTGAACCTGATGCATGAAAAGGCTTTAACATCTCCAATAGTTCAAACTGCAGTAAACATGCAACACACAAGCATTATGCATTTACTTGAGATTGTGTTTGTTGGTGGCCACATCTCATTTTGTGTTTGTTTGTCTAGTGAAAGTGGGTCAGTGTGTGAGTTTGGCATGCACAGGAATTAACCAATCAGAAGCTTGCTTAGACAATCAAGAGCCAATCATGTGGCTTTTTTTCTGGAGCCCTGGATAATATAGATGGCTCCGTGTTGAGTGAGTAATGACGGTGATTATTCATAACTGGCAACTGAGAAGGAGACATGTGGTTGACTGCAAGACAAAAAGAAAGTCTTAAATTCCCTGGAATCCCTTTATATGGTTTTGTTGTCGGAGAGCGATTACTTGTTGCATTTGACTGGCTTCCATGATGCGATTTGGTGCGAATTGTATGAAATATTGTTATTCAACACTTCACTTTGTCCCATATGTACAGTATATATTACCCCTTTCCACTGCCGTAATTTACCTATTGTGTCAACGGAGTGTAAAAATGACCACGTTACACTGAGTTGATTGTGTGTGCACACCTGTGCTAGTGTGTGTGGAGTGGGTGCGTCTGGATGGTCTTACAGTGTTGTGAGAATAGACAGTCCACAACCACACACGTGCACACACACACACGTGCATACGCACACACACACACACACACGGTCACACAGAGCTCTCTTTCATTTCACCTAGAGAGTAAAATGTCTCCATTACACGTTAATCTGCTCATTAAAGCCTCTCTCTTTCAGTGCTGGCCTTTCTCTTGTATGAAAGGCTCTGCATGTGTGTGTGTGCGCGCGTATGCACATGTGTGTGTGTTCTCATGGTAATTCACTTGAAATGATGTGGTGAGTGCCTGTCAACTGCTGTTTTAAGACACATCTGAATCATGCCCAACATCAGAGACACGTGAACACACTCTATAGCAGTAAAAGCTCATAAAATTAAATAAAATAAACACTTGAGTTTGAAAATGTTCTGAAGAAAATGCGAATGGTGCTTGCTATGCTACTCTCCACCACAACTCAACCCCTAATCCGCTAACCCTAATCAAAGCATTAATGCTACAATGTTGTGGGGGTTGTTATGCGGTTGCTAATGTGTTTTGCGTGGTTTCCAGGGTGTTGCTTTTACTGTCCCAATTCCACCCTCTAGTCCCCCCAAAGATATCCGACCTCTAGATTTGAGTCTGTTTCTTGCAACAGCCCAAAACACCCAAGCAATCACCTAGCATTATGCTAAAAACACATTAGCAAGCACATAGAAGCACATAGCACAACACCAAGTTTCCACTCACAGCTTTTTTATTACAGTGTTTCCCCTACCATTATATAAGGGGGGCGCCCCCCCCCTAACGGCTCGCCCCCCACCCCTGAAGGTCAAGTAAATTTGATTTGATTTTCTTTATAGCGCCAGATTACAATTTGTTATTTTATTAAACAAACTAAATAGTCCTTAAGTAATATGATATTTATCTTATTTCCATGATGGCATGTCTTTTCTGTCTGTGTTTGTCCCCCCTAGGGGAAACACTGTATTAAATATAAATGTTATAAATGTTCTATATTGTTATTATTTCAGTCTGAGATAGTGGGACAGTGAGACTAGGAATAGTTAGCTACTAGTATCTAAAATAATGTTAAAATGTAGCTTTCTCCTGAGAACTGTTGTCACAAAAACAAACCCAAAATGGTTTCGAGTGTGTGTATTCCCACACAGAAATGCTAGAGATTGCTGTGGGTTTCTCATGATGTTTTTGAGATCTAACTCTGGGAATCAAATATGTAATTGCAGTGGGTTTTGGGGTTGTAGTTTTTGTGTGTTTTCAGAACGAACGACATTGTCTGATTTGTGACATTACTTTTTATGCAATGCTACGGTAAATATTGCTGTTCACTTTCAGACGTTGTAGTGATGCTCTCCCAAAAAGGATGTGAAATGTGCATGTTGGTTATATAATTTAAACATATTTAAATATAATTCAAATTAATTTTGCACACTTAAATAATTATCGGTAACGCTTTACAATAAGGTTCATTAGTTAACTAACATGAACTAATCATGAGCAATACATTTGTTACAGTATTTATTAATCTTTGTTAATGTTAGTTAATAAAAATACAGCTGTTCATTGTTTGTTCATGTTAGTTCACAGTGCATTGACTAATGTTAACAAATACAACCTTTGATTTTAATAATGTTAGTAAATGTTGAAATTAATATTAGCTAAGATTAATAAATGCTAAAGAGTATTGTTCATTCTTAGTTCATGTTAACTAAGGTAGTTAACTAAATGTTAACTAATGAACCTTATTGTAAAGTGTTACCGAATTATCGTATCGCATTAAATAACAAGATATGGGAAATTGCAATTTCCTTCAATATCGTCTAACCACTTTGGGCTTTTTATCTTTCAGAAGATTATCCATTCTCCACTGATGTTTTACCGCCACTCCCGGAGGTCCCTGTTGGAGGGCCGGTCCTGAGCCAGGTGGGAGGTCCCATCAGAAACTCTGCTCCGAGATATTGCTCCTCACGCAGCATGGACTCGACGCACTGCAACGACCGGCCGGTGAGCTACGGCTCCACGTCTTCGTCCGCCTCCTCCCGGGACAGTCACTGCTCGCTGGGGGGTCGGCCCGTGTTAGGCTCCACCCCTGAGAGGGATCATGATTCTGGAGCCATCCGATTGGAGCTGGTGCCTGCCCGACAGCTGGAGGAGGAGGAGTCAGGAAGACAAACACCTACCCCCACCAATCAGGGGGACGCAGAGATTCAGTCGCCAGAAGGACGCAAAGTCCAGTATGTGGACCGAGTGGTGGAGGAAATTCTTGAAACGGAAAAAACCTACGTCCAGGACCTCCGCAGTATAGTCCAGGTATGAAAGACACTAAGCATGTGCGGTCTCTTCCTGAGCGTGACATATAGCCAATCACTGCATCCGAAATCGAATACTGTATAATAAATGCTACATTTGGTTTGAATCTTTGTATACGCGACCATTAAAAAGTATGTTCTATATAGTATGAATGTCCGTAGTATGTACAATGTGATGTGAAATTCAGACATACTACCGTATATTTGCCACGTTGTCACTGTCATGTGATCTACCAGCGTCAGTTGCGACCATAGACAGTAAAATAAATGGACACAGCGACCCCATTGGATTCAACGGAGACAAGTGAAGTCAATTAGAAGCACTTACTTCCTGATGGTCGAGCGTACTGCGCAGACTCAAACTGAGCTTGACGACGTAGATGTGACGTGAGCAACCCGTCTGTCTTCTAGTAGCTGTGCCAAGAGAAATCTGAATCATTCCCTTCCGAAACTTGCAGAGACGGAGAGTGTGAGTAGGAGGTGTCCATGAGCTAGGAGCAGGAGAAACTTTTGCCAAATATTCGGATTAATTATTTTGTCATTTTGGCTCCACGTCCCCCCGATTGCCCGCGAGCTTCTCCTCCTGTCCATACGGTAATCTACTGTGCGAGAGAGAGTCGCGTGGTTATGATGCAATCGTTAGCCTATTTTTACAAAAACTGCTTCAACCCTTGTATCTTACGTTATGGCCCCGTAGAAGCAGTTTTTGTAAAAATAGGCTAACAATTGCATCATAACCACGCGACTCTCTGTAATGGAGCCTTTAATGGAGCCTTTTATACATTTTCGTGTTTCTTTAGAAATAAATAATGGACAGATGGAGTCTTTAAACGCCTCAGATGTAAAGTTATTCTTTATAAGTGACGCCAAAATGAATAGGAGTCAATGGAATGCTAACAGCAGGTGATGGTCTGCTAATCAATGGTGGCGCCCGGGGAAGCTTCAATGTTTTCCGAAAAACTGGCCCCCTGGTTGCGCCGCTTCACTTCCATTCACAAATCCTCTCTTGTGGCCTCATGGGATAGTGAAGGGAAAGTAAAGTGCCCACTTCAAAATCTCGCCGGAAGTAGTACGTTATGTGGGTACTTGTCACCTACTGTTTTATAAATACTATGAATAGGGACATACAGTACTTCTTTTGTCACATACTGTTTTTCGCCTACTATATAGCAGTGGTTCCCAAACTGGTGTACGTGAGGTAACGGGGGGGTATCCGAACAAAATGCTTTGAATGCTTTGTTTTGCCATTCATTTAATTTTGCTCCACCTTGAAATTACAAGAATAACCCGAATATCAACACGATTGCAAATGTGACATTGATTTTATACAACATCTCAACAAATCAAAAGGTAATATTAAGTGACGTACTTTGCAAACACAGTATTGGCAGTATAGTTTACTAAATTTTGCAATGAAATGATAGTTCTAATGAAAGCCACAGCGGACCTGCAACACACAGCGGTGTTTCGTGAACGAACCTGCGGCTTTGAACGGATCGATTCAATTACCCAATCATAAATACATCCACTTGCTTCGTTACCGATTGAATGAAGGAACATTTTTGTCAGTAATTTCATTGACGAGATTTAGCCATTAATATAAAGTCATTCTTCAAACCTGCAGTGCATATGTATATGCAATAACAAATGCCGTTTGCTGTCACTAACATGACCTTGTTCCACACGTCTTGATAAAGTTCAGTTCTTTGAATTATAGCACATTTTTACGTTATTTTAGAGCTTGACAGCATCTGTAACATTTCCCTTTGTGTTCAATGGAAGAAAGTCAAGCATATTTATTATATGACAGGATGGCGAGTAAATGATGATATAACATTTAGTTTTGGCTGAACTATTCCTTGCAAGTACCGTGCAGTGTGTGGGTTTCTCATATACTTGGGATCAAACCTTGAACCTTTGTCCTTAACCATGCAGGCTACCAATGCCCATAAAGCATGAGTACTGGAGCTGTTTGAGTGCGAGTGTGTGTGTGTTTCTTTGTGTATGATTTATATAGCTGTCAAATTTAAAGTGCACATGGCTGTCATTTGACCTAGAGAGCGAGGAGATGAATGCTAAACTCTTCTTCTCACCCTTGCCCTGATTTTCTCACTCTTTCTCGGTTAATGTGAGGATGGAGAGTTTTAGGAGGGGCTGCAAACCCCTTCCCCACCTTCTCCTCACACACACATTCACAGGCCCCCTGGCACTAAGAGAATGATAGATGGTTTGAGGACAGAATGGAACAAAAGGAAAGCAGGATGGATGGAGAGGACAGATAAAGCAGAGGAAAGTAGGTTAGGAAAACAACTTTAAAAGAGAAACACATGAGACTGCTATAAATATTAATACATATTTTATGTAATTTAATGATGTTTTCTTTTAGAAATCTAGTATTCTTCACACTGGAACCCCTTACATTGTAATCTTACTTAATTTACTTATGTCAATGAGTGAGGGACACTGAAACATTTAGCTGAATTTTAGCTTTGGTTGAATTTAACTTAAAAATTAGTTTGAGATCCAACAATAATTGGTGGACCCCTGCAGTACCACAATGGACCCCTAGAAATCACAGATCCTCAGCTGAAGACCCCTGGTTTAACAAGTTTTACCATGTTTATATCTAATGTGCAGATTTTTGCTCTGTTTTTGCAAAGAATGGAAAATCGTGAGCATATTTTATCGCATATTTTATTGAGGACCACAATGGAAATAAGTCCTGGACTTTATTGTGTTTTTATCCTCAATTGTATTTGATGTCTTTTGTTTTATGTTTAAGGCATTCTTGATATAATTAAATAAATAAAAAAATAAAAAAAAATCTGACCGCAAAGTTTAAAATAGCACGCAAATGTTACTAAGTGTTGTTATTGTTAACTAAAACTTAAGCTAAAATTATTCATTGAAATAAAGCTGAAATGAAATAAATGAAATCAAATATAAATATTAGATGAAAAGTTTGAAATGTTGCCATGGCAACCCTCTGAAATAAAAGTTTAAGTACTAAAATTATTATTAGTTTTATCTTCCTGGGGTGATAGCATCACATAATTTCTCAGTTTTAAAAATGAGACAAACCTCTATGTCTGTGTTTATGTGTGAGCGGGGTGTTGACACGGGGTGTTGACACAGGGTGTGTTTTAGAGTAGACACAGAATGATTATTTTACACTGCCTGGGGGTGTTCAGGTAAAGATTTGTATCTGAGTGAAAGAATCACTTATCTCGTCTGTCAACCGAAGAGAGAGACAATCGCATGTAGGGCGGAGCAGAAGATACAGCACAAATACAGATTCTGACATGCTTTGTTTGCTTATATTTTTGTGAGAGCTCACTGGGGGCTTCTGTAGTTCATACAGTTTGTTCCCTCATCCTTAAGGCCGTGACACACCAAGCCGACTTAAAAGAGCTAGTGGCGACAAAAGCTGAACACTTGCGTGCTGCGCATGTGTATGAGGAATTAACTGTCTATATCAGCCGGTATCAGTAGTCTATATTCATCATTCAAAAAGAGAAACCGAAACTAGGACTGCAGAAAAACAACCCGTAAACAAAGCATAATTTGCTTACCATTTTGAATATCAATCATTATGATCTTTCTTCATTTCAGGTAGCGATCTATGTTCTTTAAAAAACAGTACATAGATGTGTTTCTACAGAACTAGTGTATGAAAGCCTCTTTGTGCAACTCAAAGGTGGTGTTTATGTCCTGTATCACTAGTATCACCAAATGCAGCTTCTGCCTCTTTGGACAGGAGGTAACAATACTGTCTCAGCCAATGCTCTGTATTTGGGTTTTAAAGTACAGTATTTATGGGAAGAAATGGATATTGTGGCCATGAATTAAACAAAAATTTAAAATTAAAATTATCATTAATTACTCATCCTCATTGGTTCTTGCTGAAACTCAAACGTACCCAAGACTTTTCAAATTCATTGTATTAATTTGTTCCCTCGTTCTAGTAAAAACAAGGCCACGTTTGTTTAATTCCCTCGTTTTAGGTCAATTGTGGCCATGTTGTACTAATTAACTTCTAAGTTAGTAATTTGAACAAAGGAATGAATTAGTTCAATATGGCCACTATTGACCTAAAATGAGGGAACAAGTGCTTAATTCGTGGCCACAATATATATATTTTTTTCCCACGTGTCATGTGCGGGGTTCCCTGTTAAATGTCTTTTATTATGAATAGTGCATGGTTCAACCAGGCTGTGATTGACCCCTAATTAAAGGAACACGCCGACTTTTGGGGACTTTAGCTTATTCACCGTATCCCCCAGAGTTAGATAAGTCCATACATGCCTTTTTCATCTCTGTCTGATTCACCCACCGCTAGCCTAGCTTAGCACAAAGACTGGAGGTAAACGGCTCCAGCTAGCATACTGCTCCCAATAAGCAGCCAACTTCTAACTGTATACACACTGGGAACTATGGTGGTTCTCAAAAGGCGAAGCACTGCTACTTCTGCAGAGTGATTTACTCCAACTCTGAGCTAACTCTCTGCTCCTCACCACAGGGGCTTCTCAGGTGCTGCGAGCAAATCACTCCACCCAAGTAGCAGTGCTTCGCCTTAGAAAATAGTTCCCATTATGTATACGGTTAGAAGATGGCTGTGTCTCATGTGACTTTGTTATTTGTACACGCTGTGACTATACAAATCACAACATGTAAATAGGAAAATGTTGGCGTTATTTTGTCACTTACTGGGAGCAGTATGCTAGCTGGAGCCGTTTACCTCCAGTCTTTGTGCTAAGCTAGGCTAGCGGTGGGTGCGTCAGACAGAGTTACAGCACGCACGGAGATGAAAAGGGTATGTATGGACTTATCTGGGGGATACGGTGAATAAGCTAAAGTCCCAAAAAGTCGGTGTGTTCCTTTAAGCCTTGAAACCCCCAAAGGAAGTGATAACAAAAGGTGTTATGGGTTAAAGTACATTTATACAGTTTTCAAGATTCTACCTCTGACATGAGGAACATTTCAACAGTTTACACACAACCTTTCAGTTACAACAAAAGTTACGTTATTATTAGTTAATAAGAGTGTATATTTTCACCTGACGATGAACATGCGTATGAAGCTTATGAACGGAAACTGCTTTCACTGAAGAGGAAACTAAAGCAACAGCAGATTGTTTGAACTCATTTTGTTTAAACTCATTATTTATCTCTTCATGTACGTAATGTGTCAGAAGTATATCAGAGAAAACTTTGCTTTGAATAAAAAATGTTTAAGATACATTTCCGAAAGAAGATTCCACAGATCATTCAAAAGTTGACTGTCCCGGCCATTGTATAATTTGCATAATGGATATGGCAAATACCATTCTTTGATCCTTACTATGTGCATCAAAGTGTCGCTCGCCTAAGTACTTTACATAACTTGCGGACATAGCTAATCTACTGATGCGCAAATGTTAATGTCAGATGTGAGAGATGAAGCAGGTCTGTCCAAATACGTCGAACGCTGAAGAGCTCAAAGCCAGTGTGGGGTGGGGGGGGGGGGGGCAGGACCCTGTTTGATGCCCATCTCACATGACCCCTGATGAGATTACTCATCCTTTCATCTGCTTCTCCACAGGATTACCTGGACTGCATCAGCAACCAGTCTCTTCTGCTGCTGGGAGATGAAGAGAGGAATTCTTTATTTGGAAATATCCGTGACATCTACCGTTTTAACAGGTACACGGACACATCATGCTCGTTTCGGGGACAAGCGCATCTGTTAGAGAAGTGTGAGGGGTGTTTGCCACTTTCCAAGAACTATTAGGCTTTAAAAAAGGCACACAATTTTTTAGGTAAACTATTCTGTCCATACCATACCACCTTCATATGGTGGTGCTTAACAGGTTCTTATCATTTCCAACCATTAAAATCATACAACCGTGACACAATTTGAATGAAAATGATAATTTAATAATTTGCTATTCAATTAATTCACTCTTACAAACTAAATTTAATGACCAAACATATTTATATATGCACAGTCCTGTTACCTCATAATATTTTTTACATTGTCACTTTGAACACATTCATTAAAAGTAAGGGTTAATGCCCTTCGAGGTGTCCATTGTCAGGTATTAATGGACGACGGCGAGGCGTGAACCGTCCGATGCGCAGCCAAGGACGGTTGCCTCCGCCGAAGTCCATTAATACCTGACAATGGACACCTCGAAGGGCATTAACCCACTTATACCATGGTCACTTGCCAAATAATACATTTTTAAAACATTAGTTTATATTTTAATTAGTTTTACAATCGAAATCTAAAGTTTTTACAAACAATAACTTGGTTTCCCTGGTTACGCCTGACGGTTTATTTAGCAACCGGAGATATTTATAGTCCGCTCAGCTCGTAGAACCCTTCAGTTTACTGCCTGTTGCTATGGTTACTCACAGCTGATGTAGCCAGCGCATTTATTTATTAATTTCGAACGGTAAACAGTCAGTTTCTCCAGAACTCCTTTACTAGGTGTCCTCTATCACTTTTTAATGGACACCCTGCAGCCAATCAGAATCGAGTATTCTTCCAGACCATGGTATAAGCGCTATTAATTCATTAAATGATTTCAAACTGTTTTTATTTTGTGAATTTCATGGAAAATGTATGTTCATCAGAAGCTAGAAGTCAACATTTAATCCCAACACAGCAAATATCTAGTGAGTGATAGATTAAGATAAATGTACAACCCTGTTACTTGCAAACCCATTCAGTCTGGTATAGTTTTATTTTATTTATTTTATTTTAATTTGGTTCTGATGTGTATTGGTAGAACTACTAGTTTTAAATGATTAGATGTGTATGTAGACAATGCCCCTCATTTGGTCACTTTAAGTTTAGTTAACTTCATATTAATGGAAATAAAGATAATATTCAGCTCATATAACATTTAGTTTGCCCCCCTGAGGCTGACGAAGGTTAAACACCATTTTACAGAAATGAACAGCATGGCTTGCTTTAGGAGTGTCATGTGTACCATATTCAGAGAAAGTGTCCTTTCTGGCTTTCTGGGCGGTTGAGGGAAGACTGTCTAACACAGACGTTTTAGACAGTCTGCTGTATTTGCTGCCATCTCTTCCCTCAGTTCCTCTCACTTCGGACCACACACACACACACACACACACACACACACACACACACACACACACACACACACACACACACACACACCTGCACATTTTGCCAGACTCTCCCCAAATTCAGCCCACACACACTCACAGTGTTACTTCATATGACTGCAATGCAGAAGTGACCACACATGCATTCACAATGCTGTTCATTCACGGAAGTGGGTCTTTCCTTTACAGTTCATGGCCTACTATACAGAGCACGGATCAGCCGGCTACGTGTGTGAGTAATGATATATAACCAATGTGTGTGTGTGTGTGTGTTTTTTTTTTTAGTGATCTGCTTCATGACCTGGAGAAGTGTAACGCCAACCCAGTTGCCATTGCAAAGTGTTTCGTAGCCAAGGTAAAACTCTTGTCTTTTCTTCACACAGACAAACCTTAAACATCACTCAGAACTCACACTCAGGTTAATACAAACTTTCATTTAAGACTGTCTTTCTTTCATGAAACGCGAATACAAAATTATGAAGAATGCTCACACTATCATGCTCAAAACCATCACACGGTCACACAGATAAACAGCCAGCATCTCTATCAGGCCTATTACGTGTTAGAATTAGTTTCCTACCTCAAGTGTCTCGATTGACTGGCATAATAACACATACTTGAGTATGTTTAGCAGTTTTATAGCTCTAATTAACAGCTGCTGGAATGCAACTCGTCTCTTTGGTTTTCTTTCCTGTGGTTTTGTGTGATAATTGCTTTGTTTTGTTCGGGTTATTGTTGTGCTAATGTGGCGTTAGCAGGGGGCTGACAATTTACACAGTGCAAATGAGTGAGGCTCACGAGAACTCACACACCCAGACCAGCCGAGTGTCAAACTGGCCTTCGGAGGTCTGCTTGTACTGGGTATGAGGGCTTATGTTCATGCCTGGGAAACACTGTTTGAGAAACAACAGAGAGATACACTGATTGGTGCTTTGATTGACACACATGGTTTCCTTTCTCAGCCCGGTTCTCGTTGCATACATACGCTAACACAGGCTTTCACTCAGACACACACTTTGTGGTCAGTGTTTGTAACTGGTTATTACTTAAGAGTGTGTTTTGCTGACGAACTTGAAAACAGAACATCAAAATATGATATTTATGAACAACGCCAATTAACTAATATGGCTCTGAGTTTATTAAAGGAACCTAAATCTGTGCATATGTATGTTTACAATGGACAAAAAAGTGTCCCAAATATATTTCAATATTTGTCACCTGGAGTTGATTTTATAAGAGCATATAATAATTAAGGGATAATTAACTAGGTCTAGAATTTAAATATAAAAACATCAATTCGTTTTATTACATGGACATTTGTCCTTGAACTTTGTAGATGTAACTGTTGTATTTATTAGAAATACAGTATATGATGATACTTTTATCCAACGAGAGATCCAATCAGAAATTATAGTCTAAATTATACCAGCGTTCATTTAGTATTATTTATACTGTTTATAGAAATATTCATTAATAATTTTAATTAGCTTTGTTTTCTATATTATCAATTTTCTTTTCTTTTTAATTTAATTTTAAGTTTTAGTAATTTTGTTATTTATTCGTTTTTTAGTTTAGCCTTATTGTTTTTTTTTTGTTTTTTTTTATATATTTCCATAGTTTGGATTTATTTTTATTTCAGTTTTTGTTTTAGTAATTCAGTGTAAACTTATTTCAGTTAGTTGCCAACAATCCGTGTATCATTCGTTCAGTCGTTTTTTGAATTAATATTGAATATAGAAAAATGAGAAAACGGTCCCTTTTTCGTTTTTTCATTTTTTACAAAAAAAACGAAAAACAAGAATTCAGCTGGATTTCTCGTTTTTCGTTCTCAGTTAGAAAAATGAATAAACAGCTTGAATATTCGATTTCTACACGTGGGCGGGAATTAAACGCCCCTTTCCTCTGATTTGTCAGCCGAAGATCAAACTGTTCCGTCATCAGTTCTGCACAGCAGAATAAGAGTCCTCCGTTGTGCGGATTCTTAACGTATTTATTGCAACTACATTTAATCTTTTTCTCATCAAACCACCAGACTAACGAATGTCTTGACACAACCCGTACCGGGGAATAGACTAGATAGGGCTTTCTTCTGTGTATATATAAATTCACCTACGATTTGCATCAGCCGGCTGTTAGCCTATATTGTCGCACTCGCCCAGTAATTAATATATATATATATATATATATATATATATATATATATATATATATATATATAAATTAAGATATAAATCAATATAATTAGTTGTAAATTAAATATTTTTAACACTAATACAAAAAGAAAAGAATAATGCATTGACTATATAATTGGCCTATATTAACGTTAACGTATAAACTGTCATTCAGACTGACTAGCCTATCTAACAACTGGAGAAGTTTTATGATGTAGGCCTTGTGTTTCATTAAAATGTATTATAATTTATATCTCTAGGATGCGCGCTTGTGCGTGGCGCGCCGGGTCATGTTGAGAGGGAAACGCGCGCGTCACATCGTTGTAAAAAAAGCATATTCATAAATAGTGTAAAAGACCGGTAAATAAAATACAACATTAACATTATAAACACTATTAATAACATAATATGCGTATTTTAACGAGAAACTGAAACTGTACAGGAGCAGACGTTGGTTTCGGGCATCTCTCATTCGTCCAGTAGCCTATCCATATTTGCAATGTAACATTTGGATGCTAATTAATAATGTAAAGAAGGCTTCGTACTTCATTCGAGTCCCAATACTACACGTAAATCAGCATCTCCACAGCAAGGGAAATTAGTTTGGAATGTCAACAGACCAATTAAGCAGAATAACGTTTTATATGTTTGGTTGACTGTTTTATTTTAATAACGAACAGGCTGCGACACCCGACATCACTTGGATGTGTTGCTCAACAGGGGATTTAATAGCTACTGTCGTTTAATACTCTCATTCGAAACAGTAACATTATATGTCTATTTGTGTACTTTCAAAATGACTACAACATATCATATGCCTTTGAAATTATTATATAAGAATAATAATTATTATAAATGATTATTATATTCTTTCTGGCGCACACCAAAAATCAACCAAAATAGCCTACAGCCAATAGCCTTCTTGGCGCGCCTATATATTTTTGAAGGTCAACATTAAGATTAATCACAGCGTGCTTGTTAAAAAAAAAAACCCTGTGACTTGACTTTACAATCCGGAAAATAGCAAATTATTTCACGGACCCCCTGGCACTTGAGAACTCCTGGTCTACACAGAAGAAAGCCCCGTCTAGTCTATTCCCCGGTACGGGTTGTGTCGAGACATTCGTTAGTCTGGTTATTTGATGAGAAAAAGATTAAATGTAGTTGCAATAAATGCGTTAGGAATCCGCACAACGGAGGACTCTTATTCTGCTGTGCAGAACTGATGACGGAACAGTTTGATCGGCTGACAAATCAGAGGAAATGGGCGTTTAATTCCCGCCCACGTGTAGAAATCGAATATTCAAGCTGTTTATTCATTTTTCTAACTGAGAACGAAAAACGAGAAATCCAGCTGAATTCTTGTTTTTCGTTTTTTTTGTAAAAAATGAAAAAACGAAAAAGGAACCGTTTTCTTATTTTTCTATATTCAATATTAATTCAAAAAACGACTGAACGAATGATACACGGATTGCCAACAAGCCAATATTTTGAATGTTAAATTAAGTTTATTTAGGTGTTTCATGTAATATTTTTTTTCTTTTTTCTTTTTCTTTTTTTTTCAATTACCGAAAACTATATTTAGTAGTTTTGGTTTTAATAACAACAATGAACTATTCTGTTTTGCACTGGGGGGAAATGGTAACATCTAAATTAACTGGTTTTGATCAAGTACATACATATTATTTAACCCTTTCATGTATGAATTATGACAGCCTCAGTCAGGTGTTTTTTTATGTTTTTTGTTTTTTTGATGTGATTTTATTGCTCTTAGTATGAAAAACAAGATTTGAAATGCAATTTTTTTTACACATTTTTCAAAGGAATTTTTAGATGTCCACTTGAATGTACAGAATGCGTTTATGGTTTAAACTGAAGAGATACTGTATTAAACATAATGCATTACAAGTAACATACATTGCGTCCATTTTGGTTCAGAGGGGAAAAATCTACACAAACGTCTTGCCACTTGATGGCAATGTATATGATGATGCACCAGAGTCCACTGTAGAGGTTAATGTGTAGCTATGCCATCAGAACCCATGCATACGCAAGAAAATGCTTGTTGAGTAGCTGTCCACAGTAGTGACCTCATGCGTGAAAGGGTTAATATCGCTGATCAACATAACACATTAATTTATAAAAACTAAACAACATGTAAAGGTTAAATCAGGTAGAAAATAAGCTCTTTAAAGGAACAGATGCAGATTCTGCTTTACA
>NC_138742.1:29655558-29696718 GCF_965113295.1 Leuciscus leuciscus
CAGGAGAACATTTTGACATTTTCCCATGGAGAACCTTCCACTTGGGTCACAGCATTTATGCAAGGACACATATATATACACTAATATACACTAATAAAGCTACCTGTGTGTGTGTGTGTGTGTGTGTGTGTGTGTGTGTGTGTGTGTGTGTGTGTGTGTGTGTGTGTGTGTGTGTGTGTGTGTGTGTACGGACAGAGAGAGGGCAGATGTGAAAGCTGGCGGGGGCGGCGAGAGACGGGATATTAGAGGAAGAGGATAAACGGCTCTTTGATACTCAGACTCTCTGTACTTTTCCAAGTTCTTTGATGTTCATATAGGCAGAATGAGAGAGCAAAAGACTCCAGATGAAGGAGGAGAAGAGAGAGATTTAATCAGAGCATGCTCACATCTAGCATTACTGTAAACATAACATCAGGACTCTTATTACAGTCACTGCAACCGCCGTGTGTGTGTGTGTGTGTGTGTGTGTGTGTGTGTGTGTGTGTGTGTGTGTGTGTGTGTGTGTGTGTGTGTGTGTGTGTGTGTGTGTGTGTGCGCGCTGTGAACCTTGTGCTGTAACGCACCATCCTGATGTGACCTTTCAGAGCAAGCAAGCTTATGTGCACAGACAGACACACACACACACACACACACACACACACACACACTGCCATCTAAATGTCGGTATTGTGGAAAAGAAGTACACTTTAGCATACATTAATGAAAAGTATTTAAAATACTAAAAGAATATACTTAAGTACGAACTGAATGTAATGATTTGGGACACTTAATTGCAACTAATGAAAATGTATTATAGTTAAAATTTGTATTCAATGCAATTAGCTGAATTTTCAAGTGCTTTTTGACCCACTTAAAGGGTTAGTTCACCTAAAATAAAAATTCTGTCATTAATTACTAATGTCGTTCCAAACCCATAAGACCTTCGTTCATCTTCGGAACACAAAGGAAGACGTTTTTGATGAAATCTGAGAGCTTTCTGTCCCTCCATTGACAGACACGTCATTGCAACTTACGTCATTGATGCTGTTCATGTGTGTGATGCGTGTGATGCTGGCCAATAGTGAGCCGACGTTCTGACGTGTCTGTCAATGGAGGGACAGAAAGCTCTCAGATTTCATCAAAAACCTCTTCATTTGTGTTCTGAAGATGAACGAAGGTCTTACGGGTTTGGAACGACATGAGTAATTACTGACAGAATTTTCATTTTTGGGTGAACTAACCCTTTAAAGTATTTAAAATGAAGCGTGTTGCTTGTCCCTTTACCGTCACACAACCCTTTCTGCATTATTTTTCATTACGGTATTATTTAATATGCTCATCTAGTCATTTTCCTTGGCTGACCCCCATGTCTTACTTTGAGTAACTAACCCTAATTTCCTTATTGTTTTTCAGAGTGAAGACTTCCACATATACACACAGTACTGCACAAATTACCCAAGGTGAGAAATATGTCCTGTGGTTTGTGGTTGTAGTTCATTTCCTTTGGTTTGTGTGTCACCATCTTTCACTCAATACAGAGCTTTATAAGTCTTCAAAAGCAATGGCTGTCTCAGATGCCTGTGTGTGTGTGTGTCTGTGTGGAATGTGAGACATGTGAGAGTGTGTGGTCATATTATGTTGTGTATAACACTACTGGAGTCTAGGAGTCTGTTTATATATGTTCACCCCTGAGGGAAACCCCGTCTCACTGTCTCTCTCTATCACCTGTCCAATCTGCCCCTTTCTTTATTACATTTAGAAGTAACCTTTTGCACTTATTTTACCCCTAAAGATGAGATGAAGACTACAGTTATGATGGTCACCAAGATGAAGATGATCAGGGGTGTGCTTCCCAAAAGCATAGTTAGCCAACGATATGGTCGCGTCATTACCATCATAGTTCAACGATTCGCTGTTTCCCGAAAACATAGTTGCAATGAACATTCATAAAGGCCCCAATATAATATAAAATATACATAATATACAATTATCTATAAAATAATATAAAGTTTTTTTTTCCGTTCTTCGCTTAGGGGTAAAAAGAAGTTTGAAGTACTTGACCAGCGGTTTACTGTTAGCGAACATCCCATCGCCGCCCTACGGCGTTAAACTCTTTAAACTAATGTTTACTAGCTGTTTCAAACTCCCGAAACGTACACCAAACAAACTTCGATTTGGTCTGATTTTGTTCTAAATTATGTCACACCAGTTCGTTCTTTGGTATTGCTTGAAAAGATCGGAGCCTTAAGCAGCATCACAAAGTTATAATCGTAAACATATCATTTTTCTTGAGCAAAATAGGCTGACATGCAATACAATCTATAGCTTTCATTCCATATAGATACAAATTTCATTCAGTGTCTTTTATTTTGTCAGGAGAAGGAAAGCACCATTTTTGAAGGTGTGCATGTGTTTACGTGAACCCCAGTGTATGAGATAAGAGTGAACCCGCGATTAAACCCGCGATTTTTCTTCGTTATTTATAGCAATAATCTGACATTAATTTTATATCAAACCGTTTATTCAGCCGAAGTTATTACTCTACCATCTATGTGATGACAAACGTCAGTTTTATTATCTCTTTCCCCGCCATTGACATAAATCTCTGGCTTTCCGTGATTTCACTGTTATACGGTAGGGGGCGCTATTACACATCTTCTAAAAGAGAACCGAATCTCCTGATCAAAACACAGGTGAAGAAGAAGAAGCAGGAACAAGCGATAGCATATGTAATCATATGCATATGTAAAATAACACGATCGTCAACATTAAACAGCATATAAATCAAAGCTGCCTAATGTTACTGAATGAAATGTCGACCCAGGACGAGCTTTAGGACTGTGAAGCTTTATGGGTGTTGATGGATTCGATCTACTCCATCTGTGTTTTTATCAGCGTTCTGAATCTGATCCAGATGAAGTCTTTGACAAAAAAGAGATTTTCTCTGCTTTTTTCTCAATGAAACACCCACATTCAAGTGTTGAAAAAAATGCATAAAGCTAGAATAAAAACAGCCTCTGGCTAGTTCCTTTGAAATAGCGTAGCATTGCATTGGGTCAACTTTACAAACACTTGTTTTGGTGTGTTAATAGCTGAGCGAATGAGAATCAGAGATGAAAATATAAAGAGTAAGTCACTGGTTTTGTAGCTGAACAGTGTTGAGGCCTTCAGTAAAGGTTATTGGAGATTAATGTGAATATGTGTCAAATATATTTGCCTTTGGGTGCATGGATGTGTGCAGAGATTTGAATAAATATGACAAAGTTCAACAAAAGCATTGATATACAACACCTTTCCCTGGAAAAATGTCGCACACACCCATTTTTCTTTTCATTTTTATCAAACACACAGATGCGTGGCGTGCACACACACACACACACACACACACACACACACACTGGTGCAGCACGTGCTGTCACGAGTCCTACTTTTGATGTTAAGAGAAATTATAAGTGACATGAATCAGTAGTAGTTTCATCAGATGCTGCAATGTGTGTGTGTGTGTGTGTGTGTGTGTGTGTGTGTGTGTGTGTGTGTGTGTGTGTGTGTGAATGTGAATGGATTCTTGTCTGGGCCATGGAGACCCTCTCTCCACACCCTCACACAGCTGTTGACCCTAACCAAGGTCATATGGCACACTCTCTCTCTCTCTCTCTCTCTCTCTCTCTCTCACACACACACACACACACACACACACACGAACACACACACACACATACAGTAACACTCCTGAAAGCAATAGCTGTATCTCAGTGATACTCGGGTCATATTTCCCATTGGGACAATGTGAAGTCTGTGCACAGGACACTGGAATGCACACACACACACACACACACACACACACACACACACACACACACACACACACACACACACACACACACACACACACACACACACACACACACACACACACACACACACACACACACACACACGTCTATCTGTCCCAGTGCTTTGTGAGGCGTGGCAGCAGATCCAATAAACTGTAAAATCTGTGTTTTAACAGAAGGGCCCGACCTAACTCTCTCAACCGTGCACACGTGTGTGTTTGTTGTGTGTGTGCATGTCTGTGTGTTTGTTTATTTATGCAGTAGTATGCTGTACATTTGCCTCCAAAACATTTTGGACACTTTGGATCAACCAAGATTAGAAAAATAAAACTTCTGTGATCAGTTACTCACTGTCATGTTGTCCCAAATGTCTTACATGGAACACACACACACACACACACACACACACACACACACACACACACACACACACACACACACACACACACACACACACACACACACACACACACACACACACACACACACAAAAACACAAAAAAAAACATATTTTGAGGAATGATTCCACTGTTTTTGTCCATAAAATGAAAATCAGTGGGGTCCAAAACAACATAGGCCACAGTGAATTTATTGTATAGGGGGGAAAAAACTGCACAATGAAAGTCATAAAGTTATACAGGTTTCCAACAACATGAGGGTGAGTAAATGTTCACCAAATTTTCATTATTGGGTGAACTATCTCTTGAAGCCATTTTTAAAAATGTCTGAATGTAAATGAATTTGATAGCATCCAACCAAGATACACACATTTCAAGCAAAACGTTTCACAAAAGTTTGTTGGGTTATAAATGATAATATACTGTTCAAGGGCATTGTGACACTTAGGCTGTTAACTAATGTATCCCGTTCATAGATATTGTCGTAACCTACACATATGGTTACTTTACTAGAACATCTGTGTGAACGTGAGCAGAACCAACTTCACCAAAACACCAGTTGATTAAAAGTTATTTTGTATCTAATGTCATTCAGACATTTTTAAATGCACTTAAATGTATTTTGGCCATTTATCCACAATATGTGTTTGACCTGTTTATATTGTGCATATCTGCTGCAGTCTGTGAGTAGATATAAATAAAGAAACATTTTTATTGGCTGTGTGTTTGTATGCATCTGCAGGTCCGTTGCTGTCTTAACAGAGTGCATGCGGAACAAAACGGTGGCAAAGTTTCTGCGAGAGCGCCAGGAGAGTCTTAAACACTCCCTTCCTCTCGGCTCCTACCTGCTTAAACCTGTCCAGAGGATCCTAAAGTACCATCTTCTACTGCATGTAAGCACACACACACACACACACACACACACACACACACACACACACACAGAACCATCTTATTTTACACACAAATACCGTAGTACACCTGTACATAAAGACACACACACATAGATGGTCACGGCAATGATCTGAGGTCAAAGATGCACTGGTGTCTTGCAGGAGATCGCCACTCATCTGGAGAAGGATTCAGAGATGTACGACGTGATCCAGGAGGCAATCGACACCATGCAAAGGGTGGCCTGGCACATCAATGACATGAAGAGAAAACACGAGCATGCAGTGAGGCTGCAGGTTTGTGTACCCTACACACACTCATATACACACTAAGGCTGCATTTTCCAACAGTACTGTAAGCCTAAGTAGATCGTAGAAACCTTTGGTGCCAAGAGTTTGTACCATCTATTTTGGCATGTGATGCATTTCAGAAACGTAGTCCTAGAAACCGACAGGGAGTCGGTAACATGGTAGCTGATTTTTGCTTGCACAAGCTGGTGTATATGGTGTACAACAGGGCTGTCCTACTCTACCTCTGGAGGACAGTCTTCCTGAGGGGTTAGCCTTCATTAAACACACCTAAACCAGCTAATCAAGGTCTTCAGGATGAGGAAACTTCCAGGCGGATGTGTTGGAGCAAGTCTAAACTCTGTGGGAAAGTGGCCCTTCTGAAGCAGGATTGGACACTCTAATCTACTATATCAGCACCACAGATACTGGTCCAGATGATCAAATATTGAGACTCTGTCCTTGAATAGAAAAATGGCAATAAATGATCAGCATGGATCAGCTACCTTAAATTGTTTTTAGCTGCAGGGTTCACACTTATTTATGGGCGTGTGGTAACAGATAATAAAACATTCTGTTTGAGACTCATCAGACATGGATGTCATTCCCAACTTGCCTGTCGGCTAAAGTCATGTACGTGGAAAGTAACATTCCTCCTCTTCTGCTCTTCCTTTCTCTCTCTCTCTCTCTCTCTCTCTCAGGAGATTCAGAGTTTGTTGACTAACTGGAAGGGACCTGATCTGATTGGCTACGGCGAGCTGGTTCTCGAGGGAACATTCCGCATCCAGAGAGCGAAAAATGAGAGAACACTCTTCCTGTTCGACAAACTTTTGCTGATCACCAAGAAACGCGAGGAGACTTACACCTACAAGGCCCACATCCTGGTGAGAGCCCATATACGTATGCTAGTTTCACCTGCTGGACAACCAGGTCAAGGAGGTCAAGCTGTTTTTCAGGTCATGGTAGCTTTCTTTTTGCTGGTAGTTAGACTTTGCCAAGGTGCTCCACCAGGTCAGCCTTGTCCCCCAGCTGATTAACAAGTTAGACCAACTTGGACTCGCTATTGTCCTTAAGGTCACTTTCACAGTAGAAATGACAGAGTTTGGTTGGTGTGAATATGTTTTTCCAAACTTGGGTGTTACCAAACAAACTGCCCCTGAGTCCACTTCAAAAGGTGGTATAGTGTAATTGGGTTAAAATGAACCCAGCAAATGAACCCTTGCACTGTTCATGATTGGTAAAAAAGGAATCCAAACTAACTCTCGCAAGTGTCCTTCAGATGAGATGTTAAACCGAGGTTCTGACTCAACCTGGTCATTAAAAATCCCATGGCACTTCTTGTAAAGAGTAGGGGTGTAACCCCGGTGTCCTGGCCAAATGCCATTGGCCATTATCAATAGCTGCGTTTCCATTACCCTTCAAATTGCGCAAATTGAAATTGCGAATTGAAAATACACCCAATGGAAACACGTCAATTTCGCAAAAACTCCCATTTATCGCAAAAAAGTTTTTCCGCTCGCATGAGGTGGTTTTTCAGGCAATTCGAAAAATACATATTTCGCAAAACTGCAATGGAAACAGGTCAGCGGACAGAATACGAGACAGAGCTCTTTATTAAATTCATATAAGAAAAAGAAATACAGGAATTATGGATTCTAAACCTCAAATAAATGCCACAATCAAGACCTCGAAGCAGATATGAGAGAGAAACACCCAGAAACACCTCATATGTGTCGCTCACAAGTATAATAAGGGTTGTTCCTTACCATTAATGCTTGGAAAACACACATACATCTCCTTCGATTAATAATAATGGCTAGTGCAGTGGCTGGGATATAGTACATAATCCTACCAACGTCCGTTGCCATGGTTTTTGGAATGATTTTACTTATCGCGAGAGGAAAAAATTAAGTTTTAGTCGCATTACATCAGTCAATGGAAACGCCGTCATTTCGCAATAGTTTTTTGTCGACATGTAGAAAAAAATCACAAAAGTTTTGCGTAAATCTGTAATAGAAACACGTCTAATCATGGCCTCCTAATAATCCCCATCCACTGAATTGTCTCGATCACTCTCTCTCCTCTCCACCTATAGCTGGTGTGTGTGCCGTCGCTTCATCCAAGTGGATGCTGCACACTGGTGGTGGTTGAGCACAATGGAACAGGGAAAACCCTGACATCGATTGTAAAGCGCTTTGGGTGTCCAGTAGTACATAGGAGATGTGCTATATAAATACCTCATTCATTCATTCAAGTAAACTGCGAATAATGACGTACAAGTTGAGCTTGTCTCCGAAATATGACCTTCAGAGAGCAGCTTGCATTCTTTGCATCTCTTGTACTGTATCCTTGGCAAAGACAAGTGACATTCTGTGAATATAAAGCATGGTGGAAAAGGCACAAATAACGTCATCATGTTGCAGTAAACAGCTCCGGATAGCACTCACAATGATGTCCATTTTACCACTTTTGACCAGCTCCAAAAAAAATAAACTGGGTTTATTTAACTTTCCAAGCTTGTACCCTCAAAGTGACACCTTTGTTTCTTATTTAAAGGGTTCATAGTAGTACCATAAGAGTACATATTACTACCTTACTAGGAATATATTTCTACTCCAGAGTATTAATATACACCCTTTGGGGCTGAAGAAGTTACAAAGGTGTTGCTTTGAGGGTGCCGCCCCAGTGAGAAGCCGTTGTAACCCTAAAGGGTTTTTGTTTTTCTGACAGTGTGTAAATGAAATGTGCATGAGTTGTAATGGTTCTATCAAATGTTTGGAACACTGAGTAACAATAATCTCTATTCTATGTTTATTCCCATCTCTACAATTGTGCAGTGCTGTAACCTAATGTTGGTAGAAGTCATTCCTAAAGAACCTCTGAGCTTCAGTGTGTTCCACTACAAGAACCCCAAACTTCAACACACAGTGCAGGTAATTTTTCAAACTTACACACAGACACATGTGCGCACACACACACACACACACACACACACACACACACACACACACACACACACACACACACACACACACACACACACACCACGTAACCGAAGATCAGCAGGTTATGTTAAACACACAGTGGAATGTTTAGCATGAGGCCAGACTTCTGAAGGATAGCCAATCGCCTTGAACTTTACCCTAGTAAAACCACACCCACCCACCAACAGGCTTCAGCATGTATGTATATACGCACACATAAGTGTGTGTGTGTGTGTGTGTGTGTGTGTGTGTGTGTGTGTGTGTGTGTGTGTGTGTGTGTGTGTGTGTGTGTGTGTGTGTGAGTGACGGTATGAGTCTCGCCTAAAGCCAGTGCTGTTACATCTGACCTGTGTGTTGGATGTCAGCCGAGTAGTCATAAATATGGTGCCGTGTACTGAACAGAACGTGCGTAAATCACCTCGTGTCCTAATGATTGGATGCCTCACTGTTATCTCAGTGAATACATGCCCAGTCATATGTTCAGCGTTAACCCTAAGATGTTATGAAATAGAACATCCATCCATCCACCTGTGTCATTATTAGAACATGGAGAAAACTATTTTCAACCGCATTACTGTAATGAAAAATCAGAGAGTTTACTTTCTTTTGAAATGAGCTGTGTACAAGTGCGTCACTGGTGAGTGGCGGTTCCAGTCGATCACATCTGTATGTTAGTTACTGATTGTGCTGACGTTCACCCAGTTGATGAAAGTGTTTGTTTTGATTTTGATGATTGGTGTTGATGTTCTTTGAGGGATGAGTCGGTCACAGTAGCTTTGTAGAGGTGTGTCAATAAATTATCTTAAATTTGCAGAATTGTGCTGATATATCTCTAATGCACTTTCAGGCAAAGTCTCAACAGGACAAGAGAACGTGGGTCCTGCATCTAAAACGGCTGATCCTTGAAAACCATCCCGCCAAAATACCGGCCAAGGTCAGAACATGCACATACACATGTTGTCCTAACTCTACTTCTGTACAATGTGCTCAGTGATTAGGCAGCTGTGGCCAAATCTGGCTATTCACACTCAACTACGTCATGATAAAATAGTTCACATCTCAAAGAGAATGAAAGAACTTCGAAGGTGAAGCAGAAACCTTTCTGTACTTACAGAAGTAAAGGGGTAGCGCCACCCAGAGGACATTTAGTTGTCAAAAATGCACATTTTCACAGAGAAAATGCTAATTTATTTTCGTTTAATCATATTTAGGTATACTCTATACTCATTTAAATGATTTGACTCATTTGAATGTGTTTTTTATTTACCTTTAGTTGGGTACATCACATATAAATGTGTCTGAATCATATTTTGCCTCAAAATCAAAAGAAAAAAGAAAATATTTTATTTTTAAGACCATTCACAATTTTTGCATTGTGACATGTTCATTATTCACCCACATTCTCATTACTGTAATAAAATAACTGTTTTATTTATATTTGTTATTTTAATTGTTTAATTTATAAAATATATATATATATATATATATTTTATTAAAAATATATATATATTGCATAATAATGCATTTTAATTAAAAATTTGAATTAGCATAAATTCAAGGTACTTCATCAAAAACTATCACACATACTACACACAAATAAATATTTAGTGTTTGAGGAAGTCAATTTTCTTTCTGTGTCTCCACAGGCTAAGCAGGCCATTCTGGATATGGATACCGCAAGTAAGTATTATTTAAACTTCAAACTGAAAGCCACTGTGTTTGGTATTTTATGCGTGTTTGCAATGGCTACATTTACACTTTTCTTAACTTTTTTCAGACCACCCAAGTTTCAACTACAACTCTGATGACAAGCGAGTGAACACTAAAGAGGGTCCCTCGCCCCGGAGAGCACGCAGGAAGACAGGTGAGACCCACTGCACAAATAAACAAACAAACATAATTTTTCATTGATCATCATTTTACTCATTCTTTTTGATTCTCTGTTTGTCTTGCTCTACATGACTTTTTGTCTCATCATCAGAGCCCTTATCTAAGTTATTGAAAAACTCCAAACATATAAGTAAGTGGCATTTGTTTGAAATATATATATATATATATATATATATATATATATTTTTTTTTTTTTTTTTTTTTTTTTTTAATCATTTAAACATTATGTTTTGATGTGTTATGATTTTTTTTCTTTCTCTTTTCCTTACTGTTGCTGTAGTATCCAGTCCAGATATACAGAAGGTAAAGAACACCACACATAACATGCAGGCATTAATCCATCATACAAATATAATGAGAAATCTTAAACAAGTAAAATAAAATAATGTAAATGTATTTGCTCCTGACAGAGTTCTAGTTTTGGAGTCAGTCTGCTGTCACCTGTGGCTACTTTGGGTTCTATTGGCCGATCCCGTAGCCTTGTCAGCGAATCACAAGAATCTCTGGACCCTGGTGACCACAGTGATGTAGACGAAGAGCCACATCCACAGGATGCTGATGATGAGGATGAGACTGGTTTGGTTAGTCTGAATTGGCATTTGATGTTTTTATTTTCACCCGATTAATAATTACTTAGAGGTCAGTTAAAATAGCAGCAAACAAGGACATGCTAGTTGGTTAAGGGTGTAGGATCTGAGCTGCTAACATAATAATGAGAAAATGCAGCCTCTGAAATCAAGTTTTCAGTCTTTCTCACCACCATTATCCATTGTGCAAGGCACTAGACTCCATATTAAGTAGCTAACTAGTCGTGAAAAGTCCTAGTTTGTTTTCTAAATCAGAAGTACAATTGTTTGTAAGATAATTAGTGGTGCTTGCTAAGAGAAAAACTGAACAAGAGACCAAAAGCATATCTAGAAACCAAATTACATCTAGAAACCACCCAAGTGACTTTATGGCAGTGTCCTGACAACGCCTTAGCATTGTGCCTGCACTCTTTGCAAGGACATACACCTCTCTTATTTTCAAATATAATTTTTTTTGAATAATGTACTAAGAGACAACTTTTGCACATCCAGAGCTCTGGGGGCAAGTTGAGAGTGCCAGGGAAGGGTAGCCGGAAAAGACTAAACCAGCAAGTGTCGGTGGACAGCATTGACCAGTGGAGAAACCACAACCTTACTCATGCAGACCTCCAGGTAAGGACATGTTGACACGTGATGTGACTGGGACATAGTTCACACCACTAATTATTGTGATAAATAATTATTTTGAGATTTTGCAACATGTCTCAATGAATGGAGTTGGCTTGCATTTATACTGAGAAAAGCAAAGCTTAGAATGCTCTCATGCTTTTAAAACTCAATCTCATTAATCCCTAATCAAACAAATTGTCGTTATCAAAATTGTATTTTAGTTCCGGCAGCACTAATATACTGTATGGTAAAAGTGTTATTATTCATTTTTCATTCAGACTGCTAAAGAGTCCCTGCAAAATAAGGTTATCACCCCCCCTATCCTACGGGTGACCGCACCTCCTGAATCAGACGGAAATGAATACAACACACGCAACATGCTGGCAACTGGAGAGCAACCTTCTTTCCGCAACATATGGACAGATCATCGAGTCCGGAGGGCTATGTTTCCAACTCGTCAAAAGAGTTTTCAAATTGATGATGACGAAGACATCTATCAGATGTTCCTGCCAACGGAGAATGATACAAGCAGTCATGATGTTGAGAGTGACCATGAGACTGCTGACCATCCAGAAAGACCCTGTAGCTGGCATGTTGAACAGACTAAATCATCACGCCTAGACCTTCCTTCAAGCAGGAGCAGAGCAACACTTCGCAGGGCCAGCAGTGTTGGAGAAAACCAAAGTGAGCAAGTAAGTCCTAACAAGCGAGCCCTACAAGAGGAAGAGACCAACAACCAGACTGAGTCTTCAAGCAATGAAATCTCAGGGTCATCATCTGCCGAGCAGTTAACGATTGATGATATCGAGAATGTTTATGACAACATTAGTTACGAGGAGCTTCAGGCCATGGGGCTTATCCGCAAGGATCAAGCTATCCCTGCCCTCTCTGAGGTAGCAGAGGTCAAATCTAGGATAGCTCCTCAAGTTATCATAACTCCAACTGAAACTGAGAGTTCATGTGAGAGCAATAGGTCTTCTGGTCAAGAAGGGGAGCCATTTGAGACACGTGAGCTGCAAATTGTTGAGGATGAGGAGAATGTCTACGACACCATAGTCTTTCAGGAGCCCCCTGTCCTTGCAGCTGAGATGGATGATGGAAAGCCAGACAGTTTGCAGACATCTGAGGTAGATCTCATGGCTAGCCAGATTTTAAGAGGGTTTGTATCTGAGGAAAGAATCTGTCCTACCAATACAACAGAGGCAGATCAGCCTCACATTCCCTCTGCTGCAATCTCAGACACTGAAACATCTCAGCTTTCCGAAGCTGATCATACATTGGAGAAAGTGGATGAGATCTGGACAGATTTGGAAAACTACATCCGGAACAATGAAAAGAAACCAGACAGACTTCCAGCTGCATTTCCTGTAAGCAGAACAGACAACACATGTAAAACACAGGACTCTCCCAAAAAAGCACGTGATTCCTCACACAAAGCACAAGACTCTCCAAGAAAAACACATAACTCCCCAAGTAAAGTGACCAGGTTGCAACAGAGAAGTAATGATTCCCAATGCAAAGCACAAGAATCTCCAAATAAGAAAGCCAATTCTGCACAAAAATCAAGTGATTCTTCATGTAAATTACCCTCAAAAACAATCCCTGTTGTTTGTGCTGCACCCGGATCACCCAACCCATCAGCCTCTAATCCCCCTCCAGGTCTATCTAGTTCTATACCTATCCTCAACACTCCAGACCTCCTCCCAGAAACTAAGTTGGATGAGAATGATGGAGCATTATCTTCTCCTGTAGCCCCTTCCCTTCCTCTGCCCCCTACCCCTGAGCCTCAACCTGGCACAGTGAAGAGCATTCGCAATAAACTCGCAAGATTGAGCAGCGGAAGCTTCCGGATAGACGATGAGGACATCCCTTCATCGAAGGACTCAGGGCTTCATACCCTGTTTACTAGCATGGACTCTGGCTCCTCTAGTCTGCTGCTGGGTGGGGAAGCTGGGGACCAGGTTCTTGAGCTTGGGGATCGGGGCAAAAACAGAGTGTTCCTCATGGCTAGACAGTACAGTCAGAAGATCAAAAAGGCCAACCAGTTACTGAAGATGAAGAGCATGGACCATGAACCCAGTTGCGCTAAGCTAAGGCTAAGCAAACAGAAGGACCTAGCATCTATACTGGAGGAGAAGAAGCAAGGTGGCACTGCAATAGGTAAGACATACTGTACTTTATGGCTGATGTTATTCTTTCTTTGTTCTATAATGTGTTACTCGTAGATGCAAAGATTGAACGATGTGGTGTATTAGTTTATAAATGCATCTGTCTTTCTTCTGCTTAGGTGCAAGAATAGCAGAGTACTCTCATTTGTATGAACATGTGGTTTTTAAGGGTTCTCCAACCACTACTCCAGTGCTGAAGTCATCTATCAGTATTGCCGGCCATCATCCACTTTTCCCCAGCACCACTTCCTCTCCTTCCTTATCTGTGCGCTCTACACACGAGTCTGACTGGCTGAACTGTACGTACAGTAATGGGGAACTTGCTGATTTTGTGTCCTGGCCAGCACAAACAGCAGTATGCACTTCAACCCCACAGAGAGGAATGACCCCTGCGATTTCTACCCCTGCTTTGAAGAACCTCCCGCCTACTCCTAGTACTCCACCCAATCAGCGTTGGAGTGCTTGTGTGACACCAAGTAAAGATGACTCCGATCACATTTACACTTCAATTGGACCACGAAACACTAAGGTGTCGTCCTATAATCGCTGCCAGTCCTCGTCTTCATTGATAGACCAGACAGGAAAAGAAAATGGCGGGGGGCTTTGTGATCAGGTGTGGGAAGTGAACGGGAAAGAATCAAGGACGCAGATGCTTCGACAGCACAGCCTCCCAGAATGCCCAGTCCAGGGAACTTCAGACCTCTCTGTGTCATGTGATATCACACTGCGGGACTCACAGCAAATACTTGTGCTGAACAGAAAGGTGCCACTGAATGCGCAAAGTGCCACGGAGAATTATTTGGCCAACTTTAAAGACACTGGAGATGATGATGACGATTATGTAGAGATCCGTTCAGAAGACGAGGATGAAGAACAGAAGCAAAAAATAGCTCAGCCACACAGTCTGTCGGAAACCGCAGTAAAGCACTGCAGCCCGCCTCAAGGCACCCTCGCAAAAGAACAGCAGGTTTCCACTAACCCTGACATGGCTCTGCAGGGATACTTGTGGAATGATCCAGATTGCAGCCAGCAAGGTGTAAATCAGCCCACTATTGTCCAGTCACTGAGGGAAAAGATCCAGTGTCTCAGCTCAAGCAGTTTTGCATAGGAAGCAGTAATGATGGACTACATGTCACATGCTTAGCACATACACTGAGGAAACACAACAAGCTTAAAACATCTACATGGAACATGATACACAACTTAAAGACACAACACGATGCACATGATTTACAACATATTAACTATAATCCATTGTACTTTACAGAGCTCAGCGCACTCAACAACACCATTCAATTTGAAAACTATGGATTCAAGCATTAGTTTGCTCATCTCTACACTTCAACACACTAAGATACAGATCTAAGCAGTAACACTGTACACAACATCTTTCAAATGATATCTTTCTTTTCCTTAATATTAAGACCCAATAATTATGTCACATGACTAAGAATCGATACCATGGCCTAAGTTTTACAAAGTTTCAAAGGGAACTGTAATTCAGAAAAGAAAGAAAATGAAAGAAGAACACTGGCTATACATGGGCTTGAATCATAGACACAACTTAAACTTATTTCTCTCTTAAAATGTTACAATATTCTCAAACTTCTGGTTATAATATTCTAGTACATGTATATAAATGTTGCTATACAAGCTTTAAGATAAGCCACATAAGGCGCACATGCCTGGTGATGTTAACTACATTATCTGCCATAATTTCTGTGTAAACATGCTGACAGTTCCTTAAGCCAATAATTAAAATATTTCCTTTTAATTGTGTAGACGTTAGTACATTTGGTTGTGTAGGTGGCTGCATCTACAGGAAACTATGCTAACATCAGCCAATGACCATTCAGTGTGTAATTTGTAATATTTGCATGCCACATTTTCTCCAGGTCAAGAATACATACAATCCATATATATTTTACTATGCTGTACATTAGATATAGATATAGATTTATCAGACTGCAAAGTCATAAGTATATTTAAAAGGGTGATCAAGTTTTGCTAAACTCCTAGTTACAATCAACCATGCCTCAGAAATTAGCGTAGAATCAGTAACTATGGAGTAAAATTGCAATACTGTTTTTAGATTTAATTTAATTTAGCATCATGGCAGGACCACCACTAGAAGATGTAATCGGCAAAAAACACAGGACAATATAATTTATAGTGTGTTAATTTTAGGTTAATCTGTTCAGGGGACCATGTTGGAGAATGAGGAGTTTGAGGAGCCAGAAACGTACTGTAATTTGATGTAAATTTGAGTTCAATACTATGTGTTGTCTGATCATTGTGTTTAGTGTTTAAAATCTTCAGCATTGGCTGTCCCCACCCTGTCTCCACACTCAAACTACACACTGTCTGTCATCCCAAAGATTTAGATATTTTTATTATTAATTTTCACTGCACATTTCAGTTTATTTTTCTTATTTATTTATTCCCCCCTCTCCGTGGTCGACTGGTCGTTCAGCTGGTATGGTTTTGGAAAAAAAGTTTATATTGTGCAGCTCTGTTGTTGTATGAGCATTGTTCAAAGATGTTACCTTACAAAATGTTACATTGAAATAAGAAACCTGGAATCAGGAGTAAATGATATAAATGAAAGTACCAGTGTAAATAAACTGAATTGAATATAGATGGAAGCTTTGAATGAAGTATGTTTATATCGTTTTTGTTTTCTATTTTATTTAGTTGTACATTTCATTTCCTGATTCACTGGTGGGGACTGTTATTCATTGGAATTGTTACTTTTGCACTTTTCCTCCTTTTAAACATTCTGTTTGTAAAGATGTACATATTTATGAATGTTGCCATTTGCCTATTTTCATGATCTTAATTTAATTTTTTGACATTTGTTTTGTTTTTATAACTGCCTTGTAGTAACTGGTCGAAGATGTATTGTTGGCAACAAATAAACCTTCAATTAAAACAAAACTGCTTTTGCCTTCAGTTTTTCCGAAGTTAAATGTTTGTTTATATTTTCATCAGTCACTTTTTAACAAGCACATTTTAATAGGGAAATTGTGGGAATTTTTGGATTCCTTAATAAAAGATGGAGAAAAAACAAACAAACACTAATTTATGTCTTATCTGTATTCTGTATTTTGAACGTTTAAATTTAAAAGTATTAATAAACTTAATACTTGTTTTAGGTGATTTGTGATTCACTGCCTTTGATATCCCACAATCCTGTCCGTTCCATTCTGTGACAGTTGAGCTAACAAATAAATAAGACATCTGAAAGTTTTGGTTGGTTGTTCAGTTTGTGTGTAAATGTACTTTTTTGACCAACTTTTTCCACTTTTTATTTTAATTCTAACGAGAAATTTCTATTGTAGTGATTAAATATCCGCTTAGTTTTCACCAAAGCTCTCTGTATTTTGTTGTAGATCATTATCTGAGGTTATGCTGCCTCAGAGGTCTGTCTGAAATCAGTTTCGTGAGGTAAATTTGTGCGCAGACGCTGCCTGCAAAGTCATTGCCTGATAGGGCAGCGAGGCAACAAGTCAGCTAAGATTTAAGACATCACAATGCTTTATGAATTTTCTCTTTTTCTTTTATTGTCTAATGAACATAAATGACACAGACAGCAGCAGATATATTAGACTGCATCCGAATGTCTAATCCGAATGCATGGGTCCAATATACTGATACACACGTGTTTTCTTTCTCAGCTGTTTATTCTCGCCAAGATGGGGATTTTAACATAATTGCGTTTATTTGAGCGTTTGAGCGCAATAAGCCGTAACAAATAACTTGTAACCGGTGTCTCACAGGCCAAACATGAATGTTTATGGGATATTTTATGCAAACAACTCTTTTATTTTGAGTAGTCTGTTCTCAAATTGACTATCCACTTGCCTAATGTCAAGACTTGAGTTGTATTGTCACAGCGTGTACAAATAACAAGGTCACATGAGACATAGCCATCTTCTCACCGTATACATACTGGGAACTATATTCTCAGAAGGCGAAACACTGCTACTTGGGTGGAGTGATTTGCTCGCAGAGCCTGAGAAGCCCCGTGGTGAGGAGCAGAGAGTTCGCTCAGAGTTGGAGTAAATCACTCCGCAGAAGTAGCAGTGCTTCGCCTTCTGAGAATATAGTTCCTTCCCAGAATGTATACGGTTAGAAGATGGCTGTGTCTCATGTGACCTTGTTATTTGTACAGGCTGTGACTATACAAATCACAACATGTAAATAGGAAAATGTTGGCGTTATTTTGTCACTTATTGGGAGCAGTATGCTAGCTGGAGCCATTTACCTCCAGTCTTTGTGCTAAGCTAGGCTAGCGGTGGGTGTGTCAGACAGAGTTACAGCACGCATGGAGATGAGAAGGGTATGTGTGGACTTATCTAACTCTGGGGGGCACGGTGAATAAGCTAAAATCCCAAAAATTCGACGTGTTCCTTTAAGGCCTCAGCCTCAAAGCACCACGGAGGAAACGTGTTCTGTGCTTTTCCATCTAAAAGTGTTTCACACGCAGTCTCCGTGCACTCCTTTACTATTTCCCAATCTGTAAAGGGCCTGTTATGTTTTCCTAAAATCCATTGTATTCTCAGTGAACACTCATGTGCTCGTTGTTGGGCGATGAATGTGTGAGAGAGGACACGTGTAGATCGCTCATACTGGACTTTCAGCTCATTTATTTTCATATTTTAATGACACTGTTTTCACTCACTGAAAGTTTCATCTGTCTGCGCGCCGCTCTCTGCTCTCTTCACTGCACGTCTGAACGTAGCAACGGTGAGCATATAGTAAATGTTGTAGCAACTGTCGTGGAAATTTTAAACTGTATATTAAACTAACCATGTTTCTAACATCTAACCTTATTTAACATCTAACATGGGAACAGGATGTACTGTACGAAACCAATGGAAAACTTGTGACTTTGAGTCATCATTAAAACAGAGTTTGCTTGTGCCAGTGACAGGGGAAAAAGGTTGGGGCTTTTGAACCAATTGAACCAATCATATTGAAGGTGACATGTTAGTCTTATTTGTTTTCTCGATTCTATAAAAACGGTTGTATCTGTGTTTTATGGTGGGATTCTCAATGGAATTTGTCTGAGATCCTCCGGCCTTGATTCTTCTTGGGAGAGTTTCTCTGAGAACTGCTCGCGATAAAGGCATTTAAAAGACATTTGCTGAAAGTCTGTCTGTTATTACTGCTGTGCAGCAGGTCAGTTTAGGGAAGCAAGTAAGTTAGAGTAAGAGACTCGGCCAGTTGTCGACGGAAGACGCAGAGAGCTAGATTATAAAGGTTATTAAGTGTCGATTGGAAGACGCTATGAGTGTCGATTTGAAGACGCCAGATTTATTTATTAAGTGTCGATTTGCAGACGCTAGATAGTCAGGTTTTGTCAAAAAGCTTTGCGGTCCAGATGGACGCATCTCGTGGTCCGGATCCGGTTGGCGACCACCGCTTTAGATCAATCGTGACAAACCAGTGCTCGGATCTGATTTGGGTCACAAACTGCTATAATGTCAACATCTTGAACTTGAGCTTCTTGACTAATCAATTCAGATGACATAGATCTAAAATCAGATGCAGCCCCCCATCCTTCTTTGGAACAATGAAGTACCGGCTGTAGAACCCGGACTCTTTCACGGGTGGAGGAACCCGTTCTATGGCCTCCTTGCCCAAGAGTGCCCCATTACCAGAGCCTGCTTGGGGTCTACTACTGTGAGAAGAACCCCATTGAATCGCGGTGGTCGAGACCCATATTGGATTCTGTAACTTTTTTCTAAAGTCTGCAGGACCTATTTGAGATACCTTTGGCAGAAGCTTCCACGTTGCCAGATAGAGCCTCTCGAGGCTGGCTTCTGGTGTACTCTGAAGTGAAATGGCTGGGAACAACCGATCTTTGCTATATTAACTTCCTTTGAGGGTCAGACTCAGTGACGCAACAAAAAATGCCGGGACGCAACAAAAAATGCCGGGAAACGACACCTCTGGCCATTCCGTTGGGTCGTTTGTCCAGTCACAGATTCTGTAGGTACAATCTGATGCGGCTCATTTTCTCTACATTTCTTGCTCTGTCGAGCGGCAGAAGGGATTCTAAAGGCGGGCGTACACGGTGCGAGTTCGGACACTCGGGAGGTCGTGAGATATTGCACACGTTGCGAGTCAGTTTAACTGATAATCGCGTCAAAGCAGCTGGTACAAGGCACGACTGTCCTGCACGAATTTTATCCCGAGCCGGCAGCAATCACGTAAGCTTTCGCGCTAAACACAGAGACCGTCAATGTTGCAAGCAGGCAAAGCTTCAGATAGAAAAATGACAGAAATGTGTGTGCAAATGATTTGTTGAAAAGCAGAGAAAAGCCATTCCTTTCAACATAAAAATGAGAGAGAGAGAGAGAGAGAGAGAGGTGTGTGTGTGTGTGTGTGTGTGTGTGTGTGTGTGTGTGTGTGTGTGTGTGTGACAGTGTATGCGCACGCTGTATGGTTGCTGCCACTGAGGTATAGCCCCATTGAGGTGGTTGTGTATGATTTGGCAATAGGGGACAGCTGGTGAAAATCGGGCCGACTCCCCGAATTTTTTAAACATGTTTAAAAATGATCGGGAGGTCGGGGAGGTGCTCATAACATGCTCGCTCGGCTCGTAATTCCTCTCACACGCTGCGAGCCGCGACCATGCGAGCATCACCGATTCCACTAGATTTCTCCCGAGTGAAAAAATAAATAAAATCTGCGAGCTCGTAAAAACAGCAAAAATCGCACCGTGTACGCCCGCAGTAGGCCATACTGGGTTAACACCATGCTTTTCCAGTCAGGGGGAAAGGATTTTTTCCTTGGCTTTCTAGGATTTTCAGGGTTCTCAAGTTTTATCATAAGCTTGGAGTGAGATCACATGCGGTTAGGGGAGGAGCCCTAATGGAGCCCCGCCCCCCAATTTTACCCATTGTTCTTAATTAACCAGCACAAATTGAATTTATAACAATTGGTAAATCTGATAAATGACAGAGCAATTCATCACATCAAATATACTCTTTAATGTTATATTTCAAAATTACAAAAATATAACAAATTGCTCCAAACAGTTTGTAAAAACAAATCTTTGAGCATTTTGAATGTGTCTAGTCGAAATGGTATAATGATTTATTGTGTGGTGGGACATTGTGAACAAATGACATATTAGAGTATTAAGGTGTGTGTGTGTGTGTGTGTGTGTGTGTGTGTGTGTGTGTGTGTGTGTGTGTGTGTGTGTGTGTGTACACAAGAGTACACACTCCAGCTTATGAAATGTGTTTTGTGTTGAGTTTGTTGCACATGTTGATGCCTTGATAACAGGGGTAGGGGGCTCCCACTTGAATGATAAAATATTGTTTTGCTTTTTCCCTGACAAAATACAAATGCAATGGCAATGATTAGGCTAATGTATGTTTTGACAGGATATAAAATATTACCCAGAGCACTCTGCTTTAATACATGTAGCCTTAATGTAACTAGAAAGACTATTAATACAGTATAATATATAATTTAAAATAAAATGAAGAAATACATCTTCATTCCTTCCCATACCCACTAACATTTCCCTTAGTTTCAGATAACGTAAGCTAGCCAAACTGAGCCAAAGCTTCTGGCCTGGTTGCAAAGTTGTTGTAGAGTTTTTGACTGCATCAATAATAATGTAGACGATGGGCTCATGGGCGTCAGTTTGGTTTGAAATGTGCTGGGGACAGAGACGCACAAACAAGCCCACCCAAAACTTTTTTTTTTTTTTTTTAAATACTATATTAAATTTTTTTCAATTATTATACAAAAATCGTCAATAAGCTCATAATTTGTGCTAAAATAGTCTAAATGTTTAGTTTTAAAAACCATTTTAAAAAGCTGGTTATATTTTGATGTTTCTGTGCAAGTTCAGCAGACAGTGAGGTTCGGGTTTGTTCCGATCAGAGCTCGTGAGTGAAAAGCGCATTTCTGAATATTCCGAAGGGTCGCTCGCTCAACCCAGAATGGCCTGCTGGTTCGAAAATATGTGGAATAAGTGCTGCCTCCGACTAAAGTTGTTTTTCTAGTCGACTAGTAGTTGTTCATTTAAGCCATTCGTGGACAAATCGCCCCTTTATATTAATTGGGCTATATTAAATGTAGTAGCCTAAAAATAGACCAGCTTTCTTCCAACTTACCTTCTCCATCACGACGTGTGTTCGCGCGATGTTGTTGGTTACCTAGTAACGAACGTTGACGGAACTGATGTTCCGTCAACTTCCGTGTGTTCGCGCATCTATGTTGCCTAGTAACGAACGCAATCTGGCCGAGATACACGTGTGCTGGCGGCAGGAAACTTCACTTTGTGTGCCTGCGCCTCGTATACAACGTTATATATAAAGCTTGTTGGACAACTTGGTTGGCATTGCCTTTTCAGCGTGAGAAAAAAACATGGTGTGGCGTGTGAGCGTGTGAACTGGTTGAATTGCGTACGTCTCACGGTCACGGCCAATGCGTGAGACTTGAGAACCCAAGTCTATTGGCCTGTTTGCTGTTTCTATTATGCTAAGCCATCCATGGAACAAACAAAACAAGCTCTGAAAATGGATAAAATAACACATACTATACAGACACTTGATGTTTAATCTTATTAGATGATTAGGTAATTGCATTTGATCGATTTGACTTTCAATAAACATTTGTAGTGGGTTTGTTTTTATGCGTGTTTGGCTTGAGTTGTTGCATTTCCACTGTTCTGACCAGCAGGGGTCACCAGCGTGTGGCGTTTCGAAACAACGCTTCGAACCTGTGAATCATTTTGTGAAGCAATTGGTTCAATTGATTCGAATCTTTGAAAAGAGTCGTTTCTCCCATCACTTACTGCCGCTGCTCCCCCAGTCCACTAGATGTCCCTCAATCTTAGTAACGTTAAATGCCTTGACGAAAACCATCGAATGAATGACCACATTCAAACAGGGAATTGTAGTTTTTTTCAAACTCTAACGGTCTTTGGATTAATCTGTGTGGTTTTATTGCTCTTTATAGACATCACTGTGTAGAGTCGAGTCTTTGGAGAGGTTAAGCGGCTCATATGTATGTGAGTGTGAACTGAAAGAAAACTGTTTATCAGAATTGATCTGGAACTTTCCACGCGCGCCCCTCCCGCGCGCACCTACCCATAACCCAGCGCGCGCGTCTCCATTCTTCTCTCTCCAGTCCAACATGTCTATGACAGAGGGTCCGTTAACCGTGCTCGGCCAGAGGACGTCCGGCGAGTCCGTCAGGGCTCAAAACGGTGAGTCGGGAGCATGTTTGACCACAGTAAAACAAAGCGGCGCAATAAACGTCCCGGTGTGGCGATGTTTAACCGGAAGAGCTGATGCGGCCGGTGTCTCGAGCAGCACGTGCGGCTCAGAGGAACCAGTGTGTTAAAGACTGAACCTACAACAAAAGACGTATTCACTGTCTTCTGTAGTCGGTATTATGTTAGTTTCTTTGGCCTGCACGCTGTCGGTACAGTGATTGTGTTTCTTGACCCGGTGACGTTAACGTAGATTATCCATCACTGATAAAGCTACGCATGTGTGTGACTTTATCAGATGGATGAATCAAAGCATGTGAATATGAAGTATGAGTGATGCTGTGATGGGGAAGAGTCCTTGCTTGCACCACACGATACAGTAACGTGGAAGAAATATATGGCATGCATGCATATATTATCATCGATGTACATGGCTTTGGCAACTGAAGACTGTTCCTCTATTGTGTGATGATGCATCCACGCCCCGTTAGAGTGTCACTTTTTAAGGCCATAATAGGCTATAAACTGCATAAAAGCCCAGACGACATAAACAAACTCTTATATGACTTGGTTACGCTTCTCTAACCTTTTGCATTTTAACTTTGCATTAAAAAACAACAACGGTCTGCATCATCATGTTGAGCAGAGAAGTGAAATATTCATATGCTGATATTGTTTTTGTTGTTTTGCAGTCATGGCCGCTGCATCCATCGCTAACATCGTCAAGAGCTCCCTCGGTCCCGTAGGACTGGACAAGATGTTGGTGGATGACATTGGTGTAAGTTTAAACACGTTTCCCACTGTCAGAGTGATGTTCAGTCTCATTCAGCTTCCTCATGACGAGCCTAAGTTTAGATTACAGGAGGCACTTCCGGTTTGGGGAAGTTCCACTCAAATATAATAAATTAATTTAAAATCGTAAGGTTGTGCTACAAATAATCCTTATCTGTAAGTTTGACTGAATGAGTTGTTAAGTTTCCTTCATGTTCAGACCATGTTCATGTTTGAACCTTTCACTGATTGTTTACAGTTTAACGAAACTTTTTTTTTTAATCAACTTTCTGATTGGGAACATTAGGAATGTAGTTATTAGTGATGCATATATACATATATAATAGAAAATACAAGTTTATTTTATAACCAGTAAATCAAATTTACTAAAAAATATTACTATACATTTTTTTATCTGCAAATAAGACTAATAACTGACTAACACGTCATTGAATGGCTTTTCGGAGGTAAATGTTCCGTTACATTGATAACAAGCTGTTTTATTGATGTCTTTCCCTGGTTGAAACACTGATAGAGCGATTACACGACACAGGAGGTAAATTGTACTGTATCTTTTCATATTGTTTCGTGTGTTTGGTTCTGTAACTAGTAGTAAAGAGTAGGGGTGTAAATCGGACCGTTCATCACGATACGATACGATATCGATTCTCTCAGCCAGTGATACAATATTTGCCGATAACTCAATTCTGCGATACGATTCAATTCAGGGCTATAGCGATCGATTTATCAATATTTAGATATTATGTGGCAAGTTTAAAGCCTGGGAAATCCCAGACAACTTCCGGCAAATTTAGATTTGCTCTGCAAGTAGTCTGGCAAAGAGCCCATTCAAGCCGATTTCTAATCCGTCGAAATCGCGGCACCAATCAGAAACGTTGGGGCGGGCTTTACACGATGACTATCGCTCTGATTGGTTTTAGGTCTATCCAATTGCGCCCAGTGGCATTTGAGCGACATCCGTTGGTGAAGCGCAGCAACTTTTAAATGCATATTAAAATTGCAAACACATGAGGACAGTCTCCATGAAAGACCCACTGGGAGATGAACGTGCTACTACATTTCTCTCCGAAACGGTAGGAAATGAAATTAGATTTAATAGAGGATTTTAACTGTGACAAGATGATTGACAGGGCAGGTTACGTGATACGATGACGATCGCTCTGATTGGTTTTAGGTCTATCCAATTGCGCCCAGAGGCATTTGAGCGACGTCCGTTGGTGACGCCCCTTTGGAAATGAGTTATTAATGAAGCTTTGCCAGACCATAACTCAGTTACTACTGAGAATGGTCTGGTTTTAACCAGGCTACCAAGTTTAAACAACCAGTTACATTTTTATTAACTCACAAATACAACCAAAAAATATAACATGAACGTTTAATTAAACTCTTTGAAAATTGCACACTCTCTCCCAATTAGGACATTTACAACAGAAGAGTTAATTTGCAAAAATGGATAACTCCGTTCTTGTTCATAAATCATGTATTTTTATTTTTATTATGCATTCCAGGTAATATCAATCAAACTGCAGCTGGGTTGTTTTGATTAAGTAATAATAACAAAAAAAAAATACAGGTAAATTACTAAATTAAAGTTCAATGCAAAAGCAGATAACTAAAAAATCGTTGTTTTGGCAAAAGCATTTCTTGTTTCAGAGTAAAAAAAAAAGTAATTGCTATGATATATAATAAAACACTCGGTTAATCTTTGTAACGTTAATCTCCTCAGCTGACTTAGACGCCTGACGAACTGTAGTTGTGATTAGATGTAATACAGGGAGCTTTTCCCTCATCACTAACGTGCAGCTTTAACAAGCTTCTGTGGAAAAGTGTTAACTTTTTTATTTTCCTTTTACGCTGTAACAATCCGCCCTCAAATATTCTTTTTAAACAGCAGATGTTACTATAAACGCACAAGGAGATTCTTTTGAATGAATGCCATAATGGCGAATATCACCAAAGCTCCAATAATGTCACATACGTCAATGCTTTCTCTAACATATAAATTAGCACGAGCAGATGTATGATAGTGAACAAGTCACACAACATAAAAGATAACAATAATATTCAGACGGCGCTGAACACCATAAACATAAAACACACACAACGGCTCAATTGAATGACGCTCTGAGCGCAGTATATTATAATGAAACAATTATCCCGTGCACTCACCACCTTCAAACACCCCGTACAGGAAAAATAAGTAAAAGAAAATGTCCAGGCTGCCTCATGAGCTCGCTACAGTCTTTCCAACCGGGAAACGTTTAGTCCATTAGTCCATGGAGATGATCCTCGATCGGAACGAGACAAAAAAGTAATCCACATACACACAAAAAAGGAACCAATTAGTCCGTGAGAATAATCCGTTTGCCAGAGATGTGTACACGAGGGAAAAATCCAGGTGGTTGAATAATTTTCTGTCCTCTCTCCACTATTAAAGCATTCTCTTAAAGTAACGTTTGAAAATGCTATCAAACCATAAGGAACAAGCTTTAAATCTTATAGCTGCAGCAAACATTGCTGGCGCCATGAATTCAAACACCCCTCTCCTCCTTCCTGATTCACTCTCCATTCATAAGCTTAGGCACGCCTTCCTAGTAAGTGCGGGCGGCCGAGCCTTAAAGAGACATCCCCCCCTTACCAACATACACAGTGGAGGCTAAGCATATCACCCAGGAATACACAGGAGTATCATTCATCATACATAAACATTATGTGAACCAATATAATACCTCCTGAGCAATCACACGTATTTTTGTTTTCAAAGGAACACTTAAATTAATGTGACAGTGTCACAACGCCCCGAAGAAGATATCGCGGGTTCATCAAGTTCGTTGAAATTTTCCACCCTCGATCACTTTTAGTCCGCTTTGAGTCTTTGACGAAACTCCTCTCAGCTAGCGTGTCTTTTCGAAGTGACCAACAGCCTTGTCACCTGACCTGAATACTGCGCGCTGACTTGTCGGGTTGTGTTAACAAACGGTTTCTGCTGTAAAACATGGAATTTTTGCCATGAAAATAGCTTTGAATGCTGACATGGCACTAAATAAAACAATCTGAATCTGTAAAACATGAACTCACGAGGCCTTGACGGTGGACAAAACCGGCTTTTGTGACAAAACATGTTTAGGGTTCAGTCAGTCTTGTCAGGCGTCTATTTCGAAAACTAACGGTTTAAAGACGCACCGGCAGACAGTATGGTGAGTAAACGAAAATGTGCGCTTTGGCGGAAGTGCATAGATAGACGTTACGTGAGGATGTGGAGAGTGTCAAAATTAAGGTACCGTATATCTGTATTTTACGTGTGGCATCGATGTATCGTTAGACGTTTGATCGATGTAATGTTACACCCCATGAGATGATCTGCTTGAACTGATGCGGCTTAGCGATCCAAAACCACATGTATTGTTTGAGTTAAGTTATAAAATGGACAAGACGTAAAGCACAAAGCTTTTTAAGATTATTGAATGGGAGGTGTGCTACAAATAGTGTTTGGTAAAGTTTTTCAACTAAAAACTGCATAGATTACAAGATTTCATTGATCGAAATGAAGATCCATTGTTTTCGATCCAGATCTAGCGTCCACACAGATGACGTATTTCTGGTTTGTTTGCTAATGCTGGTGGATGTGTATTTCAGGACGTGACCATCACCAATGACGGGGCCACCATCCTGAAGCTGCTGGAGGTGGAGCACCCGGCGGCCAAGGTCCTGTGTGAACTCGCCGAGCTGCAGGACAAGGAGGTCGGAGACGGCACAACATCAGTGGTGAGCCATTTAGATGAGTGTCTATTATATAAAAACTCTTCCTGTAATAGTGCCATCCATCTGGGTTGTGTCAGTGTGTGGCTATGCTAACAGGACACAGAAACTGTCTGTCGTAAACTGTGGGACGTGCAGGTCTTCCTCTGCTGCCTCCACACGTCTGACAGTACATTAGACGATGATTGAATCTCAGAGTAGGTTTGAGTTGTGGAAACACCTCATCTGTGTGTGTGTGTGTGTAGGTGATCATTGCTGCTGAACTGTTGAAGAGTGCTGATGAGCTTGTCAAGCAGAAGATTCACCCCACCTCCATCATCAGTGGATACAGACTGGCCTGCAAGTAAGAAACACTTCCTGTGCCGTTTTGTTTAAGCATGATTAAGCATGATTAAGCAGGACATGTGCATTAATGGGTGTGATTTGCTGTGGTTCATAGGGAGGCGGTCCGATACATCAATGAGAATCTGACCATCGCCACAGATGACTTGGGCAGAGAGTGTCTCATCAATGCAGCCAAGACATCCATGTCTTCTAAGATCATTGGAGTGTATCCTTTTGCGCTGTCCATTGTGTTTCATAGTGTGGTTTTATCTTTTGTTAAAAATATTAAACCCAGCATTCAATTTTTCCCCGTCATCCTTTGGCTAGCGTTACATTACATGACCACGCACTTAAATTAAGTCTTAACTTGTTAGCCAGCTTTTGGAAAAATCCCCAAAAACTCATGTACAGGTCATGAACCCTTTGCTCTAAAAGCATAAGTATGGTCTCAGGGTACGTTTACACGACAGTGATGCTCTTAAAACCGAGAAATTGTTCCTTTGAGTTTTCCGCGTACAGAAAAAGACATTATCAAAGCGATCCCCATTCACACGGATCCGCGAAAACGACTAAAACGCTGTATTCTGCTGCCAGGCCATTAGAGGGCGATGAAACACTATAGACTGAACATGTAATACGCATGTGCATGACGTCGTCATCACAGATTCACGGTTTTGTTGTTTACATGGAGACAGTTGTCAAGAACTTGCACTCTGTAGCCCGTTTTCTACAGTTTGCGTTTTCAGGCACCCAAAACGCTGTTGTCGTGTAAATGAACGGTCAAAACGCATAACAAGTTTTACGGTTTTAGTTGTAAACAGCCCTTCTTTTGAAAGCAAACATAAGGCAGTTTGTCAAGGCAGTTTTTTATTTTTATAATAAAAATTAAATTGTTATAAAGTTAGGCTAGGTGGCAGGTGCATCTTAGGGCTAGCTAGCATGTTAGCTTAGCACACTATAAATACGACAACTTTTGAGATTAAAACCATTTTTGGCTCAACTTTATACCACAAATCGATTGTTTTAAATAACTTTCTGTGATCTGATGTGGCTTCAGATCATAAAAATCAGACAGAAAATACATTTTATAGTATTCTGTACAATGGTAAAGGCTATCAGATAAGTATTGCAGTATAAATATAATCTATTATTATGAAAATACCTGAAGAGATGTATGTCTATCCCTCACAACATCAGATGGCGCTGCTGTGAATAAGGTCTTTGGCTGCATTCAGTCACTTTTGGGGATTTGCAGCAAAAATTGCTTTCAAGTGTAAACAATTAAATGTTTTGTACAGTCATAGAGTCTGCATTTCCCTTCTGCATAAAATGAGATTGATACGCATTGACTAATCATTTGAAATCAGATGTTGTTCCTTGACGTTGTGTTAGTGATGCTGATTTTTTTGCTAATATGGTGGTGGACGCTGCCCTGGCTGTGAAGTTTGTTGATGGTAAAGGTGTGGCTCGCTATCCCATCAACTCCGTCAATGTGCTGAAGGCTCACGGGCGCAGCCAGAAAGAGAGTTTCCTCGTCAACGGATACGCTCTTAACTGCACCGTCGGATCGCAAGGTCTGTTCGCACGCTGCTTGTTTTATTGCCGTTTCCATAGTATATGTTATTGTGACGGTGTAGTGAAATGTCTGGTTTTTGTTTAGGAATGGTAAAGCGTGTGTCCAATGCCAAGATAGCCTGTCTGGACTTCAGTCTGCAGAAAACCAAGATGAAGATGGGTGTTCAGGTGGTCATCAATGATCCAGAGAAACTGGACCAAATCAGACAGAGGTGAGGTCACGTTGCTTAAAAAAAAAAACAAAAAAAAACTTTTGTGGTTATAACTCTTCCATATATAGACGTGTCTGTTTGGTTTTTGGCCTGTGCAACATACATGTATGTATACCACTAAACGTTTGGGGTCTATAAGACTTTTCTTCTTTTTTAAAGAAATTCATACTTTTATTCAGCAAGAATGCATTATGAAATTGTGGTAGGACAAATTAGATATTTGGACTAGGAGTCTAGGTTATTAATGGGGAAACACTGCTGTCGTAAATGTGCCTCTTCTGCATGTGTTCCTCAGGGAATCAGACATCACGAAGGAGCGCATTCAGAAGATCCTGGCGTCGGGGGCAAACGTGATTCTGGCCACCGGAGGCATTGATGACATGTGTCTCAAGTACTTTGTAGATGTGGGAGCCATGGCTGTGAGGAGAGTGCTCAAGAAGGACCTCAAACGCATCGCCAAAGCTACCGGCGGTCAGCTGACTACACTTAAGATTTTATCTACACTTAACCTTAGGTTTAGCCCTTCTTTTCTTGAATGTGTTTTATTCTCAATGTTGGTGTTTTGACTTTTCCCCCTACAGCCACTGTCTGCTCATCTCTGTCCAACCTGGAGGGCGAGGAGACGTTTGAGGTGTCCATGCTGGGTCAGGCCGAGGAGGTGGTGCAGGAGAGAGTGTGTGACGACGAGCTCATCCTTGTCAAAAAGTGAGATCATGTTCCTTTTCTGTCATCAGAACGTATCACTGATATTAGCTGGATTCTGAAGATGTGTGTTTTAGGGCTGTCACTTTTTATTCGATATTCGAACATGACGTGAAATATCCGAAATCGAACTATAAATAAACTATCTGGTTTTTAAAGTGCCATGTTTTGCCCATTTTTTACAGTCTATGATTAGACCGTTTGCTTTTTATTTTATTGTTTGCCATCTCATCCAGTAGCGTCCGCTCTAAACGTATTGTAGCGTAGGCACATGACCAGATCAAGCCAATAATAGCCAATAGCCAGCTTGTTTTGAAAATGGAAGAAACCGACAAGACTAAAGAGACCGCGCTGTAATTCCTGCCTATTACACACACACACACACACACACACACACACACACACACACACACAGAAAAGACGCGTGTCAGTATCGAGTTCTCTTTCGGGCTTGAACAAACCGTAACACACACATTATGCCAAATGTCCGTTTTGTCGAGTGTCCTCATAAGAGCAGTCTTAAATTATTTAAATAAACTCTTAAATGAACGTAGAGATTTGAGAAAATGGGACGCGTGTCAGATCGCGTCTCTGTCAGCAGCGGCTGGTCTTAAAGTGTCATTAATGTTAATCAAAGAACAAAGGTAAGAGAGTAGATTACTCACTCAGACCCGGCGCCAGGAGGATTATTATACCGATTGCCTAATCAGGAATGCACTCCGCTATCTTTAAACACATCTCCGGCGAACGGCTTTTTCACGCAAAAGAAAAACTCTTCATGAAGCGCAGTGAAATTGAGCGACCATGTGCCGTTTCCTGATGGATCGAGGTTGTTCGTTAACTTCATTTTACTCGTAGATATTCAAATATATTGCTTGATATTTGATATCCGTTCGATTTTGATTTTTCTCAAAAGTGACAGCCCTAGTGTGTTTAGTGATGCCAGCCTGTTACGTCCTCCTGAGATTAATCCACACAGCCAGGGTAGTGAAAGTCTGGCTCATTAAATCATCTCTGGTTCCTTTTGGTCACTTTACCTTGCACTAGCATTATCCTGCAAATGAGGATAATCTGTACATCTCAAGTTAAAGAGATGCCATTGAACAGATTTTCCAAACACGCAAGATAAATCTCAAATTAAATTTGCACTGAAAGAAAAAGTTGCGTTGGTGCAAAAAGTCACGCTTTATTATTACATTCAGAAATCATGTAATATAACAGTAAATAAAATGTTTGCAATGAATAATTCTAATGAATGTCACTAGAATTTGTTTTATAAGCACCGAGCCCAAATGAATGTAAAGCAGAACTGGATGATGAGTGTGTGGGAAATGCGCTATACAAGTAATCTTCACAATCTTAACCTTTACAGCACAAGCTGTGAGGGGAGAGAAAATTAAAATCAATGTGATAAAACATTTCTATTTGAACACACAGACCAGTAATGACTTATTCAGTTTTCCCTCTTCATAACGTTTAATGATATAAATATAGGGATTAGAAGTTAGCGAAATAAATGTTAATACAAATAAATCCCTTGCAAAAAAGATCAAAAGTGGAATAACTATAAAATAAGTCATGTAATTTTAAAATAGCAAATTTCAGGCCCGAAAAAGTTCTTGACGACAAATTTCCCTCTCTGTATTTCAGCACAAAGGCACGTACGTGTGCCTCTCTCATCTTGCGCGGGGCGAATGATTTCATGTGTGATGAGATGGAGCGCTCGCTGCATGACGCCCTGTGTGTGGTGAAGAGGGTGCTGGAGTCCAAATCTGTGGTGCCAGGAGGTGGCGCTGTCGAGGCGGCGCTCTCCATCTATCTGGAGAACTACGCCACCAGCATGGTGAGAGCACAGTCCTTCACTGCTGCGATCAAGTTCATCAAGTCAAGATTGTATTGTAGCTGATATATAAATGTCTAAATGCAACAGGCAAGCTTTTATTGTCAGAATGAATTTGAGACCAGTTTTACTGTTGTGCATGATTGCATGTATGAACGCACTCGCATTATAATTGCTGCCGTGCCAGTTCGATGTCTTGCGCGGTTACGTGTGTGTGTGTGTGTGTGTGGAAAGGGACAGATAAACAGCTCTGCTGACAGCTGCATCCGTCCTGCTCTGAACTAACACACAGTTTATCATTGAGGCTTATTAACCCTCACCAGGCCTGTGTGTGATCCGTCACAGACTATTCACAATTCATTCATTCTCTCCATTGAGTGATTTATCTGTAAACCTTTCTAGACTGACCTACTGTTAGCACTGAGGTTACATTTATCTAGACATCAGTGAGATTTCAGCTTTTAATTTTTTTGGTAACGCTTTACAATAATGTTCAATAGTTAACTGACATGAACTAACAATGAGCAATACATTTACCGTATTTATTCATCTCTGTTAATGGAAGTTAATAAAAATACAGCTGTTCATGTTAGTTCACAGTGCATTAACTAATGCTAACAAATACAACCTTTAATTTTAATAACGTATTAGTAAATGTTGAAATTAATATTAACTAAGATTAATAATTGCTGAAGAAGTATTGTTCATTCTTAGTTCATGTTAACTAAGGTAGTTAACTTATGAACCTTATTGTGAAGTGTTACCTTTTTATTGAATGAACTGTTAATCACTATAAAAGAATATAGTGTATAAAATAATAGTCTGTTACAGTGGGTTGTTGCAGAGTCTCTTTATTTTTCAATATTCTGGGGGGAAACCATGGTTACTGTTGTACTCTGTTGTTAATATACGGTGATTGTGCTTTTTAATCATTTGCTTGTGAAGTTTTGCGTATGCATATAACTATATTGTGTGTGTGTGTGTGTGTGTAGGGTTCCCGTGAGCAGCTGGCTATTGCTGAATTTGCTCGCTCTCTGCTCATCATTCCTAAAACTCTGGCCGTCAACGCTGCGCAAGACTCCACCGACCTGGTGGCCAAACTCAGAGCCTTCCACAATGAGGCTCAGGTCAACCCCGAACGCAAGAACCTCAAATGGTTAGTGTCGCTCTCTCCTCATCACACAGGGAACCTGTTCAGGTCTTAGAAATACGACTGCACTGTCAGACAAACATACAATCAGGAATAAAAAGGATAGTGTCTAGAAGTAAGGTTTTGGTTTACTCGCCTGAAATGTCTTTCAATGGTTTTGTAGATTGATGGGATTTGCTCACACAATAATCTGGAAGTGATGTGGCCTATTATGGATTAAACCGAGAGCCAATGTAGTTTAAAAATAGATGGATTACTCTGTTTAACTGTGTGTGTGTGTGTGTGTGTCTCTGCTCTTAGGATCGGGTTGGACCTGGTAAATGGAAAGCCTAGAGACAACAAGCAGGCGGGAGTGTATGAACCCACAATGGTCAAAACCAAGAGTCTGAAGTTCGCCACAGAGGCAGCCATCACTATCCTCCGAATCGACGACCTCATCAAGCTCTACCCGGACCAGAAAGAGGGCGGGCCGTCCTACCAGGATGCTGTCCAATCAGGCTCACTGGAGGATTAAAGCCCAGCTGCATCAAATCATCAGTTGGCTGGTTCTGGTGTCAGTCCGCTCAGCTTTGTATTTATATTTGGATCCAACAGATGAGCTGTTAGTGTAGAATGTGCACTTTGTTTGCGTTACTTATTTTTTGCTGTTAACATGGCTATTTGTCGTGTGTAATGTAACAAATGTTTCTTTTTCTGCCATTTCAAAACAATAAAAATAAACCAGAATGTTGTAAAAAGGAAAATCGTTTGACATTTTGTGGTTAAAAATATTAAAAACCATGTATTGTGTGAATCAAAACTGTAGAAGCTGATGCTCAATTATGAATTACGGCTTTTGTAATTTAATATTTTAACTGAATGGACTTTATTAGACAAAGGCATTTCATATTAAATAAATACAAAAACAATAAGACCAAAACAATCACACCAGTTATGAATTACCACCAACTCATTTCAAGCTACAAAACTTTGTGTAAATGTGAGTTACAACTTTCCATGCAGAAAAACTGGAAGGTGATTTATACTGCCAGGCTTTAAAAAGTGTAATAGACCATATGATTTACATCATTTTGTTCTGAAAACGTTGAAGCTGTTCACAATTTAATTTCTCAGAGGTAGTGTGAATCACCATCCACTTCTCCTCTATGGAAAACAGGCTCTTCTCCATGTAACCGGTGACATTTTTCATATTTGGTGAACTCTTCAAGAACTTAAACAAAAATCGTACTGAATGTCAAGTTGTTTTGCTTTTCAGTAGTTAACTGATGTTGGCTTTTAAACATAAACATGGCCTGAGCATGACGTTACAAAGCCTACAGTCTCAAATTTTGGCAATGAAAACAGAAATATGTAGCATCAAATATCATCTTGTGAAAAACAAAAAACAAAGGCATTGCCTGTAAAGATTTGTGTTTGCAACTACTCACCATGAACTTCCCATTAGGTCACAAATATGACCAGTTCTAAAGTTTGCAAGTAGACCGTCCCAGCAGTCATAAGGACTTCCTGACAAGTGTATTTAATGTAGTTACTTCAACTTGAATTGACCTTTTTTTTTCAGGCCAGTTTACACCGACTAGCATCTCCGTGGATCCAGTGGCATATCTGGGCATACTTGCTGGGTGTTATTCTGACCGCCACATTATAGTCCTTCTGTATCCCGTCGACATCCACCCAGTGGTGTCCAGAGAACACGCCAATCACCTTCCTCTTCCACTTCCCCTTTCCCACCTGATCCCGCAGCCTTACGTACACGCCGGCTCCACTCGATCCCTTCTGCGCATCACAGTACTGGTACATCAGGTCGTTCGATTCCTCCGAGACCGAACAGAAGCGGTAGACCACTTTCCCTAATTGGTCAGTATCAAAACTAGAGAAGTGGATTCTTCCAGCTGGGATGTCCTTGACCACCGGAACAACTCCTAACTCCATGAACTTCATCTTATGGGGTCGTTTGAGCTCCAGGAGGGCGTAATCGTAGTCGGCTGAGAGCTCCTTGCCTACTCTCCTCGTCCAACCTGTTGGCACTTGAGTCAGTTTGACTCGTGTCCACCGGAAAACTGGTTGTCTGGACTGGTCTGAATCTGTGTCTCGCCTAAACCGGTTCTTCCTTTTCCTTCTGTTGTCTATAACTTTTTGAAGTAGTTGTCCTTCAGTGGCTACATCCCCTTCACCTTCTCTCCTCTTTTCTCCTCTCCTCCTGCCTCCTTGTTGGCGTCCTCCCCTGCGTTTGGAGCGAAGCTTCATGATACCCACTCGGAGCCTCTTGGTCCCTTTCAAATAGACTTGGCCATCATGGACACAGTGGGCAGAAGTCAGTACATGTCTTGGAGAAACCAAGATTCCCGAGCAACCCGTAGAGAGCTTCACTGAGGCAGAAAAGGGGAAATTGGTGGTGAAGTGTTTATCTGTGATCACAAAGCGCCCATCCATGCCGTATACCTGCCGTTTTCTGCGTTTAAGGTGTCCTGTCTTGCAGACCACGGAAGAAGTCGTGTTTCTTAAATCGGTGACCCCTTGCAGTTTTACTTTGGTGAAGATGCGCGTTCCATTCTCGTAGATGGTTTCATAAGACAGGAGTCGTTCCAGCTCGGCAGGCCTCGCTTCTGGCAGCTTTCGTTGGCACTCGATCCCGCACATCACTCCTGGCTCACTTGCGTCGTCAGCAGTGAATTCTGGGCTTTGAAGCCTCACTGTGCTTTCATCCAGGATCACTGGGACTTTAATCTGTGTCAAGTGGCAGTCGTCTTCATAGTTTGTGGTAGAAGCACCAGTGGAGACCAAAGAGACAGCCACAGCCCATGCAGTCAGACTGAACAACAAAGATGGAGGGCCTGTCATTTTGCTCGACCTGAAGATAAAGAGACAAGAGTTCAGGGGCCAGTTGCATAAACATAACAATTATGTTAAGACTGTGTCTAAGGGTGTGTTCACACTTGGCATGTTTGGTTCAGTTAAAACAAACCCTGGTGTGATTGCTCTGTTAGTGCGGTTCAATTGAATAAGTGTGAACGTCTGGTGTCTCCAAACAAGAGGACCGAGACGCTGAAAACATGAGACCTGATCCACAAACAAACAAACTCTGGTGCGGTTCGACTGAAATATGAACTCAACACGCACCAAAATCATGTAAACGAACCAAAGACAGGACATGATGTCACCAGATGAGACCCTAAAATGCTCCAGCATACCTGTTTTTTTTCTCATCATAGTCGTGATGTTTCCCATCACAGTTCAGTACAGGATCAGAACCGGGTCTCCTCACAGCAGATCTTCATTTGTGTGACGGAGAGATTCCTGATGCTGTTTTATCTCATTTAACCGTTTATAAGCTCTTCACGAGTTCTCAGCTGATCAAAATACCATCATATGAGGCTACACTCATACAACGAGCGCATTTAGCCCAGAATACAGCGTTGTTCTGGATGTTTGGTAAGATTTGTCACGAAATATACTTAATATAATGCGACCAATCAGGTTGTGAACATATCCTTATGCCTTTAGGTTCGCTATTTTTAGGTTCAGCGGTAAAATGCCAATGTGAACGCTAAGTGGACTAATGTTTTTTTTTTTTTTTTTTTTTTGGTCCGAACCAGGTGATCCGAACTACAAGTGTGAACACACCCTTAAGAACTAGTATGTCCAACTAGGAGTTAGTCAGGAGTAATCAATCTTAATATTCGGTATCGAATTAGACCAATCTACGTTTTTTTGTAACTGACTTAAAAAGTTATGAATAGTCCTAAAGGAAAAAAAGGATGACTGACTTGTAAGACTAGTCTCTGCAGTTTAAGCAACTGGCCCAGGAGTGAGGCTAAAACAATGTTTCGTCAACTTCATGATCAAACACCAAGGTGACCGTCCAGGCCATTGAACAGAGTAGACTTCAATACTGTGTTGGCGTCTACTCTGACGAAGCAGGTTTTTACACTTTGTCACTTCATGTGATCGATCAGATTGCTGATTAAGTTCATTTACAATAATATTTATTATGGTATTTATATGGAAATGTAACTTGATCACTTCTGGTAGTAATAATGTGGGGATGCAAAATGTTGGTGCACTTGATATGGCTAATGACAATTAAAAACAGGAGGTGGTTTCTTCAACAATTGGAGTATAAAGGCAATAGAGGTCTGCTTTGCTGAAGAAAGACACTCCCATTGACTGCTCTCATCACATGAATTGCAATGCTGAAGTAGTGCCATTTGGGGAGGAGTAAAATTCACGTGGCTTCGACAACCATGCATTTACACTGTAGGATCATACCACCTCTGGAGATCATAAGAAGATGAATGCAGGAAATGTACCAAGTGTAAATACTGAACCTCCTAATGGTAGTTCTTGTAGCTCAACTAGATTGTGGCACTATGTCAAGTCAAGGGTTCAAATACCATGGAATAAACAAAATTGATAAAATGTTCTCAAGAAAAGAAGAGGTCAAACAGAAATACTTTACATTTACGGTATGAAAAGATAAAAATAACTTTTCCTGTTGCTATTGCTGAATTTATTGAGTAATGCATTGCACAGAAAAGAAAGAAACGTGCCATTTATGTCTCTAATATGCAGGTACAGTTCTGGTCAGGATTATTGGCACCTCTGAAATGTGACTACAGAATTTAGAATATTTTCAGAAATCAGTGCAAATTAACCAATTATGTATAATCAGAATATTTTAAAGACATGTCGAAAGTTATTGAACAACAACAACAAAAGAAGGCGTTAATATAGTGACATTAAAAATACAGACTGGACACAATTATTGGCACTCTTTACTAATATTTGGTTACAGAATCTCAAAAGTTTCTTGTAGCCATACAGAAGCTTCTCACACACATCTGCTGGTATTTTCTGCCACTCTTCCATTGCTATGCATTCAAGCTCTTTAGAATTTACATGAGTCCTTTTTGCAAAGGCAGATTTCACTCTTCCCTAAGTTTTTCAATGGGATTTAGGCCAGTTTAAAACACCCCATCTTTTCCTTTTCAGCCATTCTTTGGTGTTAGATGTGTGTTTTGAGTCGTTGTCCTGCTGAAAGAGTCACATCTAATAGCCCTTCACCTCAAACCTCACACATTTCACTTTAAACATGCTTCATCATTCCTTTGATACATTCAATGCCTTCAGTAGCAGAGGCAGCAAAGCCGGCCCACAGCGTGAGAGTTGGGGTGTTTTATTTGTTTCCTTACATGCTTCATTTTGCCACCTGTAAACAAACCAATACACTGCATTTCCAAAGAGCTCTACTTTGGTTTCATCTGTCCAGAACATTATTCCAGACAGACTGTGACAGTTTTGTGACTGTGAAACTTTTGAAGGATTTCAAGATCTTTGCCAATTGCCTTGCAGCCTTTGGATTTGTTATGTTTCTGAATAACAGCATTGCTGATGCTCTCGGACAGCTCTTTTCTCCATCATTGTGAAAAAGAAACTGGAAACAATCAGCCCTTTTTTAATAAACCCATCATTCATCAATCAGGTCATATCAACAGGTGAGTTTTATTTGTTTTGTTTTTAATTATTGTATTGTTTAAGGAACTAATTAATCAAAGGTGTGCCAATAATTGTGTCCAGACTTTTTGTTGTTTTTCAATAACTTTGGACCTGTTTTATGATTATACATAAATTTGTTTAGTTGCATTTATTTCTGAAGATATTCTGAATTCTGTACTTAGAATTCAGGGGTGCCAATAATTATGTCCAGGACTGAAGGTAGCTTGAATACGGATATATATACATACATACATACATACATACACATATACTGTATGTATATATATATTTATTTAGGCTAAGGACATTTTTCATAATTTTTTATTTATTATAGTTCACATGTTTAAAATTGTAGTGTGTGTCTACTAATTAAGCCATGACTTATAGTAACAGAATTAGTCGTATTATTGCTGAATTAAACATGAATAATGCAGACAATTCAGTAAGGATTAGGCTCTTGTTATTGCTGAATTTAAAGAGTAGCCTAATTCAGTGAGAAAGGGTAAAGCGAATCACTGATATTTCTGCATTTAATGTATAAATAACGCAGTGAGTAAACACTATTGTGAAAAGATATGGATTACCCGTGTTATTAGCCTATTGTATTAAACTGTCTCCACCTAAATGGCACGTTTTTCGATGCATGTTCCTAATTTACATTGACATTTGAAAAAAAAAAGAAAGAAAGAAAAAAATGTTATTAAAATAAGAACTCACCCTCAAACTTAATGATGAGAGAAGAAAACTGGACTCTTCTGTAACTGCATGTACTATCCAAGTGTTTTGACAAGGATCGGATCGGTGTGTTGAGGAGAAGCGCGCGCTGTGCTGTGAATGATGCACGAGACCGTTCACACAGAGAGAGAGAGAGAGAGAGAGAGAGAGAGAGAGAGAGAGAGAGAGAGAGAGAGAGAGAGAGTCTCAGACAGAGAGAGAGAGAGAGAGAGAGAGAGAGAGTCTCAGACAGAGAGAGAGAGAGAGAGAGAGAGAGAGAGAGAGAGAGAGAGTCTCAGACATAGAGAGAGAGAGAGAGAGAGAGAGAGAGTCTCAGAGAGAGAGAGAGAGAGAGAGAGAGAGAGAGAGAGAGAGAGAGCCAAAAGCTAGTTATTTGTGGCAAGCACACCCAAGCCTTTTAAACGAGGCTACATGCAGCTTTATATATAGTTGAGATTTATCTTTAAAAAAAATGTTACCAATGTAAGTCTATCATAAAGTAAATAATACAAATTAAGTTGGAAGCTTCTTCACACACTCTAAGATCTATTTTTGCATAGCCAAGGCTAACTGTGAAGTGCATTATTGTAGGCTAACCACACATTGTCTACTGGCCTATGCACGTACGGCTTGATTGGAAATATGTAAATTTCACTTTTCAGTGTGTCATGTACAAACAAGTACAGTAACTTCTGAGGGAACAAGTATGGAAAAATAGTTTTTGTTGTGAGCGCCAATTGAGGGACAATCGTAATTGGTTTTTAAATGTATAGCCTATAAAACGTTGTCATTGTTTAGATCCCAGTTTTCAACATGGATGATGAATTTTCATATTTGAATAAATGTCTGGGTCCAGGAAAACGTTAAATCTATACATAAAAGGCATTTAAAAAATGTGTTTGATGAAGGCATTTCTAAGAGGGTTTTAATGTGGCCTTCAAATACACTACAGATATTCAGATATTCAGTCATGGTTATCTTTGCTCTCTGTCCACTGTTTCTCTCTCCTTTCATTTGGTAAATCAGGTATGTCTGTGGTTATAAAGCATGAAGATGCCAACAAACGAATGCAGTGGTGTCCAGTCGTTGTGCTGACCGCTAAATCCAGCCTTGTGAGAGCCAGGGCCTGACCACTACTTGTTTTCATGTGTGGACTGTAGAGGTATGCAACTATCTGCCACTTCTGACCAATTCTACTTGCAAATTATCCAACCTATTGCTATCTTTTCTTTTTTCTTTACATCTATTTCTTAACTGACCGGAATTTCATTGTTGAAAGTCTGATGAAAGTCTTCAAGCTAAGCTTAATTATTATTTACCAGATCATGAATGTTCTTAGCAGATTTCCTCTGAACTGCAGAAGACATCAGTTGTTCTGTTTAATAAGACTGTATTGTTTTTTCAGGCAAAATGAAAAGTTTAATGACTAATACTTTTGAGCCAACATATAAAAGGACAGCACTGGGGAAGCACAGGATCATAGTGCAAAAACACCATCAAACCGGCAGAGACAAAGCAAAAAGTCACATCTATGTATGTGTTTTGGGGGATTGTCCGGAGATTTTTATGAGGTTTAGGGGTTGTTGCTATTCAGAGCTCAGGAAAATCTCAGAAGTATAGGAAACATTTCCCCATGGGGTTTTATTGCTATCTCCAAAAAAAAAGAAAAAAAAAAAAAAGATATTAAACATGGTTTTAAAGGGATTTTCTTGCATAATTCAGAAAC